>NC_133530.1:28948794-29248794 GCF_048544455.1 Silene latifolia | reverse complement strand
GTGGCGTCTTTGCAACACAAGCATGTGTTCTTTCCTTATGCCATAATCGATATATTGAGTAGATTACCGCATGTGCTCCCATCCCCTTGATCTAAGCCGCCAGTACTCGCACCACCTAGATCTCGTCTTTGAGCCGCCATTGCTCGTGCCACCGCATCACATGAAGCCCTGAATTCGAGTTGAAATCCGATGCAATTTCAAGCACCAGGAACATTATTTATGAAAAATCTAACTGATCTATTAACATTGGAACAAATAATCAAACCCCAACAACATTACACATTCACGAAAAAACCTGCATTAATTTAATAGAACAACACCATTAGATTTAAACATTAACAACAATACTCGCACCATCAAGCCTACACTAGACCTGAGACTACAACCGCTCCTTGGCGCACCAGCGGCTACCAGTTGCGCTCCTTGTTGCGAACTCGGAATTGAAAAAAAGTCACCATTGCTGCCTACCATCGATCACTTCGTTAACAACTAATTAAACCACCAAGGCAGTAGCCCAGGTACGAGTTTGAATACGAATTGGAATCAGAATTAAAATTGGAATCGTTTTGTGTTGATTTAGAGATTTAGATGAAGGATTGTTTGATTCAATGCCTGAGTCAACATTTGTTATAACTGGAATTCATGTTCATTGGATTTGATGATTAATAAATGAGAATGCAATTGGTAAGAAATTGAAATGTATCTGGTAGAACTGTAGAAGTCGATGAGTAATTTGTAGACATAGAGAAAGATTGGAGATTTTTTAATGGGCTTGTTAGTTTTCAGCGAGGACTCGAGGAGTATTGTCCCTTGTTCGTGTTTTGTTATTGGACTGTGTTTTGTTTGTTGATTCAATCTCAGCGGTTTATTTTGTGCTGATCAATGGCTTAGATTTTAAAGCACAAACTCACCATAAGAACCAAACTCACAAGATCCCGCCTCTCTCTCTCTCTATATATATATACGCTAGTATTGGTGCCCGGCTTCGCCCGAGCTACCTCTACTTACCATGAGTTATTTTTTTCATAAAATAAAATTATTTAAAATTGCATAACCAATAAATTTTGAGACAAATTCACTACTCCCCTATTAATATTTTACTCTTATTAATGAAACAATAGTAATAACATTTCACTACTTGCCGTAATCATTGTTACTTTCACTACTCCCGCCGTGATTATTGTTACTGTCACTACTGCCGCATTAATATTGATAATTTCACTACTCCCGCCGTAAGTATTGTTACTTTCACTATTGCCGCATTAATATTGATTTTTTCACTACTCCCGTTGTTGTTTCTACCACTTTCACTAATCTCGCTGATAATATTGTTACTTTTACTATTCAAATGAGTGATTGCTATCATATAACTATATCTAATGTTACTACAATTCAATTCTTTTCTTTACTGACGAAATTATTTTTACTACTTAGGCATGCAATTTTAAGAGGATTTTATATTTATAAAATATATTACATATATGCATTAAATCAATTCAAAAGAATTATGCAATATTATATATTATGGAATCTAACTTGAATTATTTATAACCTACTTATATTATATTTTTGTAGGTTGAATAATTAATATCTCTATACATCTAATAAACTATTAAGTTTAATAAAGTTGCATAGATTTTAAATTTAATATATAATTTTATGATGATAATAATTAATACCATAGTGTGCATGTTTATACTAATTAATTATTTTATTTTAAGGAAACTGACCATCTTCTAGTCTTCTATAGGTATTTAGGAAAATAACCAAGCATCTTCTTTCTTTTAGTCTCCTTGAAATTGATCATCTTAATTAATTATTTTATTTTAAGAAAATTGACCATCTTAATTAATTATCTCCTAATTCTAATGCTAATAGTATAATTAGAAAAAAAGCCTCCTTTAGTTATATACTAGATTTAATGCCCGGGCGATGCCCGGCCAATTTGTAATATCTTATGATTATGATGTTGTAATACTCAAAGGCTATGTTCTTTTGCATGTAGTTTTGCAAAACTGAACACATCTAGAAGCTGAACTGAACTTGTATGAGTTTAACTTTTCTGAACTGAATTTGTAGGATAACTGAACTTATAAGAGCGTAACTTATAGAAAAATAGGTATAAATTGAGCTTAAATTTTTTGAATTAAAATTGTAAGAGTTGAACTAAACTTATAGAGCTTATTTTTTCTAAACTAAATTTATAGGAGCTCAACTTTTCTCAATTAAACTTATAATAGCTGAACTGAACTTAAAGAAAGGCAACGACTTTAAGTCCTAAAGAACAGAGCCTAACTACTCAAATTTTGCCATTAATTTAAATCTAACTTTGATTGTAAGTGATTAAATTGGATGACATAAGTTAACTAAAACTTGGAGTTCGAATTTAAAGGACGGTTATAACATTAAAGTTAATCGGGTAGATTGGTTTGGAATAAAGTGGAATGGATTAGGTTCATTGTACTATCAGTAATTTCTCGTATTAAACAATTTCTCAATCAGGTTAATATGAGACATCTCATAGTATAACATAGGTAGTTATTAATTTGAAATTTTGTAAATTTACTTTTGTTATTTTATAGGGTAGTGTTTCCCATGTCTTATATCAACCAAGTATTAATATGGTCTTCAAGTTAACCGAGCTTATTAACATTCAAAGGTACAAAACGATAACTTGTAAAATATTTATATATGTACTGAAAAAGGTTGGCCTATAAGTTAAATATCATGCATGTGTTCAGTAACATTATCGTTTCCTCATCAAGTTACCGTATTATTCTATTAACTTGAACAATGTTTAGAAAAGGTGAGAACTCTCACGTTGCTCGAAAGCATTTAAAAAAAAAATGAACTCTCTAAAATTGCAATGTTATTATTGAAAACACTTACCTCTATCAATAGAGCTACATATATAAAAATTTGACGATCTGATCACAATGGATAACGGCTATGTTACACTCTCATTCTAATTTTGTACTTGAAATTGAGAGTGATTTGCAAAGTTCATTGTTTATCGTGTGTATGTAATGCTGGAGTATGATTTAAAATTATGGTAAAAATCTATTTTTGTATCTTGTTTTAATTAATTTATTCTCTCTTTGTATCTCTGACACATGACACGTGAACTTTGTTGTCTAAAATTTTGAGTGTGCAATCAAATTATAGTGTTGTTACAATTTTGGTGATAATTATCACTGACTCCTGGTCTATTAATTTGCAGTCACAATAAAAACTACCCTTTGAAGTTGTCAAGAATCAAATTTGTGAATTACCTCTACTTTTGAATTTGGTATGTTACATCTTTAATTAAGAGAAAATACTTTTGATTAAGAAAAAAAGCTCCACCATTGAAAGGGCTAAGGGCTTATCAACTGAGACCGAAAAAAAAAAAAAAAAAAAAAAAAACGATCAGGAGCAATAAAATTTTTAACCTACTGAAACCAATATTTGGTACTTTAAGTACAAAGCCAAATGTATAAATATTCGTCAAACTATCAACATATTAGATTAAATATGTACATGAATATCCATCAACAGTACTTGTTACACATAATACTTACTACTGGTTCGTTTTCTCGTATTCCACGTACATGTGATGCACTGTTACGGTCTTCTTTGATAACCCATAAGACAAAGCTACCTGCCCATTAAAGAACAACAAATATTAGAGTTCAAATCCATGAAGATGAAGACACAAAATAATAACAAATGGTCAAGCAAAATTGTAAAACAAATGGTCAAACAACAAAATTAGGAGCACAACAAACAATATAAAAGTATGAAACTATTGTACAATGTACGGTATTATGCATGTCTATGATTGACATATTCTAATAGTAATACTCCCTATAATTTATTTATGTACGTAGAGAGATGGACTAATTAACTATCAAAACTAAAGAATGAAGTATATGAAATTAAGAGCATATGCTTTTCCCCTCTTATTATTTATATACTCGTACAAATTATTAGACTATTTTGATTCCAACACAAATTCATGATCAATTTATTATCTTTTAGCAACCTATACAATTTATTATTTGAGTCCAATAAGAACTTGTATGGCCGGCAACATGAAGAGTTAGAGTAGAACTCTTCACTTGACAATATAATTAACTAGATTTTGTGCCCGTGCGTTGCATGGGTTTCAAATTTGTCTTTCCTCTAATTTGTCTGGACCTTTCAATATTATTTTAAATGATACGTAACAGTTGTGTTTCAATTACTCAAATAAAGTACTTTGTACCGTTTTCCCAAATTTTCGAAATTAAATTTTAAACTTAATAACTATGTCAAACAATAACACATGGGATTTGCATGATTATCTCATATATCGTAAAACTAAGACTCATGCTTGTTTACTTGCACATAGTCTTCAAATATATTTTGTAAAACTGAATAAATTACTGCGAAATATTGGAATACGGTATCTTATTAAATTATACATTGATTCATAACGGCCAAATACTAACTAACCTCTTTTTGTATACTAATAGTTGTATAAATGAAATTATTGAATAATAGGCAGATTTGAAAACACTTGTTAATATAAATTAACTTAATACTGATTGGATGCAGGAGCGAAAACTATACATGGAGAACATACCTTGGTGCCATGTTTGCTTAAAGAGGTTGCAGGATATTTTTTTCCACAGGTAAGTTTAACATTGAAATTAGTTCTTTTATATAGTGTATTTAGAAGCTATCTATTTCTCTAAGATTAGGAATTTATGAGTTAAAAGATAAGAGTCCACAATTAACGATTTTCAATATTTATTAATTTTATATTATATTTTTTTGCATGAGGTAGTGGCCTCACAAATAATGGCCATATATTCACTTAGAACAACCGTTTATTGTGTATAACTTGGACTTTGTTGGTCCGACACTTGGAATTTTTTTTTTGTTTTTTACTATCAAATCAATTTTTAATTTCTACTTTTCTATGCGAGATAATAAAAGAGATAATCTAACATTTCGAACCATTTTAACTGTATTTCAATTTGATATTTGGTGCAAATGTAGGTAAAGGTTGCAAATTACACAAGGAAGATTGATGACAGTTTTACCAAAGTGAAGACGGCAGTGTATGACGAAGAAGAAGCTGTTAATTCTCTGGTTGCTCAAGAGAGTTACTTGTCTTGTAAAATCACTAAAATGTACTCCGTCTGTCTCAGTATATAATTTATCTTTGCTTTCTCCTGTGAGGGAGTTTTTTTAATGAGATTTTAAAACGAAGGTAAATAAACTGCTGCGCAAAAGGGTATTTGGTTTGTTTAGAAATTAATTATTTCGTTTTTACTACCAAACCATGTCAGGATTTTAGCTCCGATGATCTAGTTCCTGACAGTCCAGACAAATTGCTTCTGAATGATGTGAATCCCTGTTTAACACCTTGTTATTCGAGGATGAAATCTAAGGTACATATCTCGCTATTTTAATCTTTACTCTATATTTTCGTCTCCCAAGTCCTAAGGTGTGGCTTTGGCCAAAGTTGCTCATTTACAATTCAACACAGGATTACGACACTGTGAGGTGTAATCACGAGGGAAACACAGCTGCTCGGAAAATATCAACAAGTTCTGATAACTTTACAATCTCCTCGCCAGAGACTGGAACTTTCTGCATGTCTGATGGAAGCAAATACAGATATCCAAGGCCGATAGATCGTTGTCTTCTTTGATTTTTGCAACCTTCCTCATATTTAGATTTCTTCACAATATTTTCTATTGCTCCCTATCATTATGTATGTAAAAAGGAACAACAATATAATAACAATTTACTGAACATAAACCCTTCATTTATCAACAAACCTTAATTTCTTTTCGTGTAAAAGGGAACCACAAGAACAATTCTAACTACCATGTTAATATAAAAATTATAAAAATGTATTTCCCTTTTATTTCTGTCACTAACCAATAATTTTCCGATTAACAAATACTATATTATCTAGGCATTAAATTAAATTCTAAGACAAAACCAAATATTGAGTTCTCAACTCACTGACATCAACAACTTATTAACAATATCTCATCAAGATCTCCCATACCTTCCATATCTTCCTCAAGCAAGCCACAAACTGCAACATATAATTCAAGTGTATAATTGTAATATCTTTTTCCATAAATTGTGTTTATAGCCTTCTTGTATATGACTCCATCTATTAGGTCATTAGTAGTATAAATAGGATGAAACTCTTTGTAAATTATTCTTTGAATACAACCATCTTATATGGTATCCAAGAGCTCACATCGATCCGCCAAAATACACCTCCAACCCCGCTGTTCCATCTTCAAACGTCACACCAAAATTTAATTCAACCCTACTGCTACCATGACTAACAACATTGACACCACCATCTCCAACCCTCACGATGTTGGAGCTGGTGTCCTCCACAAATTAGTGTGATAACATTTGTAAATCTCTTACAGGTTCACAAGGGTATACTTCGTATATTTAATCAGTTGATTAACGTTTACCTAATAATGGTTGGCTTGCTAGAAAGTTTGACGTTATTATCATACAGATGGCGGTGATCAACTGGTCCCTAAAGGTCACACCTATATGACGTATTTGAGAAATGTGGTTATAGAAATATAATTACATTGATGCCCAAAATGACTAAAAAGTTAGTCAATGTGTTGATGAGATAATTATTTAATGAAAATTAAATAATATTAAGTTGAGACGAATTAACTGTCAATTCGTAAATTAAATATAATAAGTTATATTTAATTAAATATATATAAGGTTAGTTTGGACGAATTAATCTGTTAATTCGTAGTTAAATATAATCAGTTGTATTTAATATCAACAAGTTGAATGTGTCATAGTGGTAATAGTGAGGGTACACAAGCCAAGAGGTCATGGGTTCGATCCTCACTAGATGACAATTTAACACACTTTATATATTTTTGGAAAGACCAAAATAAGGAAAATACACTCCTTATTTTCGGTCTGTTTGGCCGAAAATTAGGAGGTTATTTCTTTCCTAATTGATTTCGGATTTCGGTCTATATAAAAAGAAAGGTAGAGAATTATTTCTGACCTAATGCTTTTTCTTGACCTTGCCTCCTCTTTCTCATCACAAAACACAAAGACAATAAAATTTTACAGAAAATTTTAGATTGATTTCTAGCATAATCAAAGGGCATATCTCAGATCGTCTTGGGTGCAACTAATAGGCGAATATCAATTTTGATATTGTTCTTAGGCCATATTTGCTAGGACCGGAGGTTAATTCTAAATCTTTTTACTTATGTTTATGTATTTTATTTTATGACCTTAGATCATCTTTATTAAATCGTTATAATCCTTCTAAATTAAGGGGAAGTATACAGATTATTTCTCACAAGTGGTATCAGAGCAATAGGCTACGATTTTAATCTTGATGATTTTCATAAAAATTGTATGTAAACAATAACCTGATTTTCGAAAAAATTAGGGTTTCGTTTTTTTCGGTTTGTTTTTTGGCCGAGGTTTTGTTTCGGCCTGTTTTTTTTTCTTTCTCCTTCTTTCGTTTTTTCCTTTTGTTTGATGATATATAACCAATTTCTATAGATCATATCTTTGTTTTAATCGGTTAAAATTATCATATGAAGAATTTGGTAGATTTTGATTTAATGCAGATTAAGTTAAATTACATATAGTATCATCATGTCATTGATATAAGAATTCGTTTTTGCTATATAGTTTTAGCATATACGATTAATCATGTTTGTTAATGTATTTGCTAAATCATGTCCTAATAGCAACTTAAACTTTTTCATCATATTTTTGAATTAGGGCATAAGTGCCGCAAAAGAGAAAAAAAAAGGGGGAAGGGCGTTTTTTTAGGGTTCACCGTATAAAAAAAAATAATAAATAAATAAATAATTTTTGTTTTGTTTTTTTTTTTTGGTAAACCGAGAGAGAGAAAAAAAATATAGGAAATTTTTTTTTATTTGCCTATTTACCGAAATAGAAAGGGTAAAAAAAATTATGGAAAGTTTTTTCCTTGTTTTTCCTATTTACCAAATTAAAATAGGAAAAGGTTTTTTTTTTAAAAAAAATTCAGCCGTGCAGCTGAAACATAAAAAAAAAAAAAAAAAATTCTGTTTTTTTTTTGCCGTGACCAATTTAAAAAAAATTGGATTTTTTTTTTTATTTTGGCCAATTAGTTATTGTGAATCGGTTCACAATTTAATGATATCGAGTTATTTTAAAGCAGTTTAAAATTTTGACGGATAGAATTCATATTACAAGTTTAATATGGATTATGTATGAATTAATGTGATTAAATTGCGGAATTGTCACTTAATTTAATTTAAATAGGTGGTTTGGATAAATTAATCAACATAATTAATTTATTGTATTATGTATGTTTAATTTATTTTAGTTGATGCTTTTAATTATGTTGAATGAATCGAATGAATGAATTTTATTTACGTATTTAATTTTGCAATCGGTTGTAATTTGTAATACTTAGTGTGGCCTTAGTCAATTATGTTTTCGTAATGAAGGAAACATAATTTTTATGTAATTATGAGATCTCGAATCTCCTTTATTTTAGTTTTGGGTTTTGAAATTAGAATGTAATTAATAGGTCAATTATGTAATTTTAATTATTGTAATTTCAAAGAAGACTAAAGATGTAGATTTAAGCTCACTCCCGCTACATGGATCAAGATGGAACATCAAGACAAGCTTCTCGGGTCCAAGGATGGATTCCAAACTTGTATTTATTGTTCATTTTGATAGGATAGGCCACACTAGGACTTTTACTGTTTTTTTTTTACGTTTTTCATTTTATTGTTTTTCATTCACATGCTAGTAATTGCATCATATTCCGCCTAAAACCAAACCACCTACTACTAAAATGCATGAAAATTGATTCATATAGGTTGTATGTTAGTTTTCATGGACATGCAGATGTCACAGTCTTTAAGCCATCACCTTAGTTTAAATCATTCTCGCATGATAGATTATAGTTCACTTAAAATGAATTAAAAAGTTGATGGGATCTTCCTCTAAAACGGAAATTGAGATTAGTCTTTATAAGGGCAAACATCTATGAATCCCTTCTTCGTCGGTAGGCCTAATATGACCCCTTCTACGTTGGATAAGTAGTTGTGTTGACTTAGTTTACCTCAACATTGTAGTCCGAAGAGTTTCTCGTGATTATGATGGACTAAAGATAGTATTTACAGAAATTTATCGACCAAGAATTCTAACGGTAGAATTAGCTAACAGGTTAGCTTATCAATTTACAGAGAATTGAGTCTTGGGGTCATTTATATAATTCTTGAGGGAGGTCAATTGTATAAATGTTTTTGAGTCTTCGCGTTATGACATTAGTCATTAGACTTAAAATAAAAACGATGCATGCTTATTATTTTATTCTTCTTTCGCAGTGTAGAACACGCTTATTATCAATAATACTGTTACAACAAATGGCTGGAAATAACGCAATCCCAATGCCTAGTGCCACACTAGATCGTTCGTCCTGGCTTAAAATGTTCATGGACCAAATGAATCAGTCCACTCGACTGAAAAATGATGGGTCCAATTTTGCGGACTAGGAGGCGGCACTACGGAATGCTGCCACTGCTGACGGTAAGCTCAGGTATTTAACTGAGCCAATACCGGTCAACCCAGGCCCAAATGTAGGAGTCAACGAGTCACTCGCTTATAGTGATTTCGTTATGGAAGCGGGTGCGATAAAGAACGTACTCATCTTTGCAATGGAAACCAATTTGCAGAGACGCTTCATTGTCCAAGGTGCAAACAAGATTTTCACCACGCTCACTAACGAGTTCTCAAAGGCACCGAGAATCGTTACATATGAGCATACCTGTCACTTCTTTGATGCGAAACTCCAGAAGGGCCAACCGGTTAGCCCACACATTCTTCACATGATTGAGAATGTCGAGAAACTGGACTCACTGAATTGTAGAATCAGTGAGAGCATTGTCATTGACCGAATGCTTCATTCTCTTCACGATGGTTTTGCCCTTTTCAGGGCGAATTACTACATGAATGACTTGAAAAAAAGTCCTCATGAGCTACACTCCCTTCTCGTACAGACCGAGAAGGATATGAAATTGAGTGGGAGCATGAAGCAGGATGTTCTCACGATTCACAACAAAGGTAAAGGTAAGGGCAAGGCTCATGGCGACCTAGCTGTAGGTAAGCCAAAGTTTAAGAAGCCAGGAAATGGTAAGAGTGCGCCTGGTGAGACTAGTGGCTCACAGGGCAAGACAAAGAGCAAGGGTGGTGACATAGAGTGCCACCATTGTCACAAGACTGGACATTGGAGGAGGAACTGTCCCGTCTACCGTGAGGACATCAAGTCAGGCCGCGTCGTTCCTGTTGGTATGTCATCTTATATTCATATGATTGAGATTAACAATGCAAGTTTCGGAACTTGGGTACTAGATACTGGTTGTGGTTCTCATCTGTGTAATCATTTGCAGGGCCTAAAGAAAATCATACCTCTCGAAAAAGGTGATGTGGACCTGCGAGTCGGGAATGGAGCACGAGTTGCTGCTGCCTCGAAGGGAACATATGTAATCCAACTCCCTAGCGGTTTTGAGTTATCTTTAAATAACTGTTAATATGTACCCAGTTTATCTAAGAATATTATTTCTGTTTCCGTACTTGCTAAAGACGGTTTTACATTTTCAATAAAGGATAATAGTTGTATTTTCTCTTTTAATGAAATGATTTATGGCAAAGCAGTTTCCATGAATGGAATTTATATCTTAGATCAAACCACGTAAGTATTACACATGAATAATAAGAAATTAAAGGTTGGTGACAAAGATCAAACTTATCTATGGCATTGTCGAATGGGACACATAAATGAGAAACGCGTAAAGAAACTCGTCGATAATGGGACTATTCCCTCATTCGGATTTTCTGCATATGGCACGTGTGAATCATGTCTCATTGGCAAGATGACTCGAATTTCCTTCAAAGGTGTTGGAATGCGCGCTAGTGACCTATTAGAACTCATACATACGGACGTATGTGGACCTATGTCAATTACCGCTAGAGATAGCTATAGATATTTTATCACTTTCACAGACGATTTGAGTAGATACGGATATGTCTACTTAATGAAGCATAAAAGTGAGTCCTTTGAGAAATTCAAGGAATACCAGAATAGGGTACAAAACCAACTGGGTAGAAAGATTAAAGCACTCCGTTCAGATCGGGGTGGCGAATATCTTTCAAATGAGTTTGATCAACACCTGAAAGACTGTGGAATCGCTCTACAGTTAACTCCACCTAGAACACCTCAATTAAATGGTGTGTCCGAACGGAGAAATCGAACCTTACTTGATATGGTTCGATCCATGATGAGTCACACCGTAGTGCCTGATTCATTATGGGGTTATGCTCTTTTGTCACCGCTCTTATACTTAACCGAAGTCCGTCTAAAGTCAGCGACAAGACTCCATATGAAATGTGGAAGGGAACGGTACCTAACTTGTCCTTTATTCGGGTTTGGGGCTGCGAGGCTTATGTCAAGTGGAGACACGAGGATAAGCTCGGCCCGCGATCGGTCAAGACATACTTTATAGGTTATCCAAAAGGAACATTTGGTCATTACTTCTATTCGCCTACCGAACATCGAGTATTTGTTGCGGCTAGTGCGACGTTCTTAGAGAAAGAATTTCTCGAGAACAAGTCGAGTAATAGAACCTTCGAGCTGTCGGAGATTCCAGAACCAACAACCGAGGAACAGATGGAGGAAGCTGTACCTCCAACTGATGATACGGTTAATATTCCTGAGGAACCTAGGAGGTCGGGTAGAGACTCTCATCCTCCGGACAGATACATTGGTATGGTCGAGGAGAATGATGTTTTACTTCTAGAAAGTAATGAACCCGCAACCTAAAAAGGTGCTATGGCCTATTCCGACTCAAAGCTATGGCTCGAAGCCATGCAATCCGAGATGGACTCCATGTATGAGAATAACGTATGGGATCTAGTTGATTTACCTAATAAGGTAAAACCTCTACAGTGCAAATGGCTTTACAAAATAAAGCGTTCTGTAGACGCGCAACCAGATATCTATAAGGCACGACTTGTGGCAAAAGGTTTCACTCAAGTGCAAGGATTGCATTATGATGAGATTTTTGCACCTGTAGTCATGCTACGTTCCATTCGGATAATCTTAGCGATTGCCGCATTTCATGATTATGAGATTTGGCAAATGGATGTGAAAACCGCCTTCTTAAACGGTTATTTGGAGGCAGAGTTGTACATGGTGCAACCCGAAGGTTTCATAGATCCTAAACATCCTAAGAAAGTATGCAAGCTTAAGCGTTCCATTTATGGACTTAAACAAGCTTCTCGGAGTTGGAATCATCGTTTCGACCAAGTGATAAAAGAGTATGGTTTCACTCGATCGGTCGAAGAACCATGCTTATATATCAAGTCGAGTGGGAGCAAGATTGTATTCTTGATATTGTATGTCGATGACATACTCCTGATTGGGAATGACATTCCTCTCCTATCTTCGGTTAAAGAATGGTTGAAGAACCATTTCCGGATGAAAGATCCGGGTGAGGCACAAACGTATTTTGGGAATCCGTATCTACCGAGATAGATCACGACGGACGTTATCACTTAGTCGAATCTTATCTAGATAAGGTTCTTGAGAGGTTCAAAGATGACCAACTCCAAGAAAGGGAACCTTCCTATGACGACCGGGATGCGGTTGAGCAAGTCTCGATCACCCACGACGCTTGAAGGTATTGAGCGCATGAGTCGTGTTCCTTATGCTTCCGCAATAGGATCGATCATGTATGCCATGATATGCACACGTCCGACGTGGCATATGCATTGAGTATGACGAGTCGGTACCAAAAGACTCCGGGTGAGACACACCGGATAGCGATCAAAAATATCCTCAAGTACCTACGGAGGACTAAGGATTGGGTCTTGACTTATGGAGGCGATACTAAGCTATGCGCAACCGGTTACGCAGATGCTAGCTTCCAAACGGATCGAGATGATTCAAAATCTCGGTCCGGGTTCGTCTTCACTCTTAATGGTGCTTTGCGGTCACCGAAGAGTTCCAAACAAAGTGTTGTAGCAGATTCTACTACTGAATTCGAGTACTATGCCGCTTCGGAGGCAGCAAAGGAAGCGATATGGATGCGTCAATTCTTACAAGGGCTTTCGGTAGTTCCTAGTTCGAATGACCCGATCACCATCTATTGTGACAATAGAGGTGCCATCTTCCAGGCTAAGGAGCCAAAGTCTAGCAACAAATCTAGACATGTACTTCGGAAGGCTCACCTGATCCGTGATTACGTGGAGCAAGAAGAGATAGTGATTGACAAGATTGCGACGGATGATAATATCGCAGATCCTCTCACCAAACCGTTGAATTATGATAAGCATGTAGGGCATGTTAATTCCATGGGTATTAAACATGTTCCTAAGTTGTAGTACTTGATTATGGATTTGATACATTATCTTTTTCATATATTATTTACAACTTCATCGTATTATGTATAATATTTTGTTTTTCATGTGGATTGTCTTGTGAAACATTGAACGCCACAAAGTGAACTGAATTACATTATATTTGTTTAGGTCCGTAATCGCCAATGTGAGCTGATAACTCCGGCTATTATATTGTGTAGTCGATTGATGGTGGGTTCAACGAGCCATAAGTTAAACGGCTGACTAATCGATCACAGATACGAGATTATGACGATACCTCGTAGGACAATTTTTATTTGTGACAACGTAATGGAGTCCTAAATGTTTTATAACATTCGGTGCCAGGTCGTGGATAGGACATCTATTGTGTACCTAGAGTCGATTCTTTTGACTATCAACTGTCTCTTGAGATTAAGGCAGTCTTTGGGTGACTTTGGTTTCTTTCTCACGGTCTACCGTAACTGGGGCTAAGTAGATTTTTTCTCGGGTCATTTCATACCGTGCTTACATCTCAAAGATTTGAGTTGAGGAAAATATTCATCCCTTATCGTATAGTTATTTCTCGGGGCCACTCGAGGAGTTGTAACTGAAATGCATGGCCATGCTCGAATGTTGATTCGTTTATCAGTTAAGTTACTCTCTAGTCGGGAAAACCACTCTTGATACTGATCGCTTGTAAATACGACCTTTGTGAATTCGGATTTGCAAATTGTTTTACATTGAGTGGGAGAAATTTTAAAGGATATGAGAATCGGTTATCGCACATACACTTGTGAGGACAAGTGGGAGTTTGTTGGAGCTGGTGTCCTCCACAAATTAGTGTGATAACATTTGTAAATCTCTTACAGGTTCACAAGGGTATACTTCGTATATTTAATCAGTTGATTAACGTTTACCTAATAACGGTTGGCTTGCTAGAAAGTTTGACGTTATTATCATACAGATGGCGGTGATCAACTGGTCCCTAAAGGTCACACCTATAGGACGTATTTGAGAAATGTGGTTATAGAAATATAATTACATTGATGCCCAAAATGACTAAAAAGTTAGTCAATGTGTTGATGAAATAATTATTTAATGAAAATTAAATAATATTAAGATTAGACGAATTAACTGTCAATTCGTAAATTAAATATAATAAGTTATATTTAATTAAATATATATAAGGTTAGTTTGGACGAATTAATCTGTTAATTCGTAGTTAAATCAATTGTATTTAATATCAACAAGTTGAATGTGTCATAGTGGTAATAGTGAGGGTACACAAGCCAAGAGGTCATGGGTTCGATCCTCACTAGATGACAATTTAACACACTTTATATATTTTTGGAAAGACCAAAATAAGGAAAATACACTCCTTATTTTCGGTCTGTTTAGCCGAAAATTAGGAGGTTATTTCTTTCCTAATTGATTTCGGATTTCGGTCTATATAAAAAGAAAGGTAGAGAATTATTTCTGACCTAATGCTTTTTCTTGACCTTGCCTCCTCTTTCTCATCACAAAACACAAAGACAATAAAATTTTACAGAAAATTTTAGATTGATTTCTAGCATAATCAAAGGGCATATCTCAGATCGTCTTGGGTGCAACTAATAGGCGAATATCAATTTTGATATTGTTCTTAGGCCATATTTGCTAGGACCGGAGGTTAATTCTAAATCTTTTTACTTATGTTTATGTATTTTATTTTATGACCTTAGATCATCTTTATTAAATCGTTATAATCCTTCTAAATTAAGGGGAAGTATACAGATTATTTCCCACACACGAAACCACCACTCCACTCACCTCTCTCAATCTCAACCATTGTGTGAAACCCACTCCCATGAACTACACGTCATGGCACTTCCAACTAACACATATCCTCTTTGGATATAGTTTACTCGGATTTCTCGACGGTTCCCACCCCTCTCCATCACCAACCATTGTAGGTGCTGACAAAGTCGAGAAACCCAACCCGTCTTATTTTACCTGGCTTAAACAAGACGGCCTCATACTCGGTGCCCTTATGGGAACCTTGTCCTCGGCTGTTCAAGCCTTAATTGTCCGGGCAAAAACCTCGAAAGAGGCCTGGGATATACTCGCGCAAACCTACGCAAACCCTTCGCGTGCGCACATATTACAACTTAAAGATCGTCTTGAATCGATTGTCAAAACCACTGACCAATCAATAACCGATTATATGAACTCCATTAAAGCCATCATCGATCAACTTGCTTTAATAGGTAAAGTTCTTGACCCGGAAGACATTGTATTCAAGGTTTTAAAAGGCCTTGATTACAAACTTTACAAACCCGTCATGGATACCGTTCGTGCTCGAGACAACCCTATCACATTCGAGGCACTCCATGAAAAATTACTACAACATGAATTACTGCTCAAGCAACAACAACCCGAAACCGAACTCTTCAACCCCTCTGCCAACCCCCCATATCGCCAAAACCGTGACTATGGCAACCAAAGAAACACCACCCATTACTACCAACACAACCGTGCACCCAACCCCAACACCACTCACCCCTACCACACCAACCAGCAGCAACCCGTAACCAATCCTAACCCACGGCAATTCAAGGGTCGTTGCCAATGGTGTCGGCAAACAGGACACGTGATTTCTGAGTGTCCCTTCTTTCGCAAATTGTTCCCAAATATTGTTTTCCCTGCCCCACCAACTCGACAACCACCACCGCAGGCTCACACCGTCTCTACTGAACCCATACCCAACCCAAATTACCTCCTTGACAGTGGGGCATCACACCACGTAACCCATGACCTCGACACTCTTGCCCTTCACACCCCTTACTTCGGTCAAGATGACCTCATTATTGGCGATGGCTCCGCTCTTGACATTGCTAATATAGGTAATTTCACTCTCAATTCTCTAAAACTAAATAACGTTCTACATGTTCCGAAAATTTCGTGTAATATTTTATCAATTTCGAAATTATGTAAAGATAATAATGCATATGTTATATTCTCATCCGATTCTTTTATTATTAAGGAAATGTTGACGGGAGCACCAATTCACCAGGGTCGAGCTAGACACGGCATTTACGAGTTGAGCACGCACCAACCTACTGCAAGTTTTATGAAGAAAAGTTCAACTCCTCTATCGTGGCATCATCGATTAGGACACCTTACCTACGATGTAATGCGAATTATCAATAAACATTTACCTATTAATTTATCTAATTTCTCGTCTTGTGAATCATGTCAAATTAGTAAAAGCACGAAACAACCATTCGGAACATCAACCTTCAAAACCAACGCACCACTCGAACTTATTTTCTCGGATTTATGGACAAGCCCAGTTTATTCTCGTGAACATTGCAAATATTACGTAATTTTCGTTGACCATTTTAGCAAATACATTTGGTTATTTCCACTAAAACGAAAATCGGAAACCCACCAAGTTTTCTTACAATTTAAAGAACTTGTAGAAAAATTCTTTCAAAAACCAATAAGATAATTCTTTTCCGACAATGGTGGCGAATTTCAAAAAATGATACCCACCTTGCTCGACAATGGCATAAGTCACTTTACCACCCTGCCTCACATTCCCGAACATAATGGGTATTCTGAACGACGCCACCGTCACATAGTTGAAACCGGACTCGCCTTGCTTGCCCACACTAAGCTGCCTACCACGTTTTGGCCTTACGCGTTTAGCACGGCCACATATCTCATTAATAGATTACCCATGACTACATTACAAGGACAAACACCATACTATAAATTACATAACAAATCACCGGTATATACTAAATTACACAACTTTGGATGTCTTTGTTATCCATGGCTCAGACGGTATACACACCATAAACTTGAGTACCGTTCTATTCCTTGCATATTTGTTGGCTACTCTTCCACTCAAAGTGCGTTTCACTGTCTCGATCCCAAAACCAATAGACTATACACCTCGCGACATGTTAAATTTGTTGAAGATGATTTTCCATACTCTCGACTACGCTCCACAACCTCGTCACCAAGTGACAATACGGACCCTGATGAGTGGTGTCCTCCTATGAACACCATTCTGCCCGCTGCCACCTCACCCACCCCAAATCATGCCTCAACCACCACCTCGACATCTACACCTATACCTCGCTCTCGCCATCCAATCATCAATGTCTATACTCGACGTCAAACCTCCACGACTCATCCCACAATCACGCCTTCTTCCACAACTTCTTCCAACACTGTTAACCCATCCACTACACCCTCAACTTCTTCCTCTGCCAGTCACGAAAACAACCAGCCACCACCCTCTACACAACAAAAAGTTGTAACCCGTCTGACCAATAACATACGCAAACCAAATCCACGCTATGCCAACCTTGCTCTTGCTTCCGCTTCATCACACTCGCTGCCCACAACTGTAAAACAAGCCCTTGTTTCCACTCAATGGCGTTCAGCTATGCAAGAAGAATTTCATGCCCTTGAACGGAACCAAACGGACATTAGTCCCTAAACAACCCTCTCACAATGTCATTGAATGCAAATGGGTCTATCGAATTAAATATAACCCCGATGGCTCATTAAAACAACATAAAGCACGTCTCGTTGCAAAAGGTTTTCATCAACGACCAGGATTGGACTACACCGAGACATTTAGCCCAGTCGTCAAACCCGCTATCGTTCGACTAATTATTTCCTTAACTGTCACCCAATCATGGCCATTACGACAGCTTGATGTCAATAATGCCTTCTTATAAGGCACTCTGACAGACGATGTCTATATGGCACAACCACAAGGCTTTGTCGATGAATCAAAGCCCACCTATGTATGCAAACTAAACAAAGCGATTTATGGCCTCAAACAAGCTCCTCGAGCTTGGCACACCGAGCTTAAATCGTACAATCCATCTCAGACTCATCACTATTTATTTTTAAAACCAATACTATTAGTATATACATGCTTGTCTATGTTGACGATATTATCGTTACAGGACCTGACCATCGACATTTGCAATCGTTTATCGACCAATTAGCACAACGATTTTCCATTAAAGACCTTGGACCGCTATCATATTTTCTCGGTGTTGAAGTCATACCAAACTCACTTGGCCTGCATCTAAACCAATCCAAATATATTTATGATTTACTCCTAAAGTACAATATGTCAAATGCAAAACCAAACTCTACACCTATGGCAGCCGATTGCCATCTTGTCCGTGAAGACAATAAACCCCTTCACGACCATTCGAACTATCGCGCTATTGTCGGTAGTCTTCAATATTTATCGCTTACTCGACCAGATATTGCCTTTACTACAAATCGACTTGCTCAATTTCTACATCATCCTACCGCAACTCACTGGTCTGCTCTCAAACGTTTACTTCGATATCTCCAAGGCACTCAAACTTTCGGCATACAAATCTATCGGGACTCTCCTTTATGTTTACATGCCTTCTGTGATGCTGACTTTGCGGGTGATAAGGATCAATATCTGTCTACAACCGGCTACCTTACCTATCTTGGCCGCAATCCCATTTCGTGGTCTTCCAAGAAACAACGAGGACTTGCTCTAACCACAACTGAGGCTGAATTCCGGGCTATTTCCGCTGTCACCACTGATGTTCTATGGCTTCGAAATCTACTCACTGAGCTGCACATTCACGTTACAAAGTCGCCTGCCATTTACTGTGATAATATCTCTGCGACTCTATACGCCAAAAATCCCGTCTTCCATTCTCGTATGAAGTATATGGCTTTCTCCTTTCATTTTGTTCGTGAACAACTTCAGCTTGGCCACATTCGTATACAACACGTCGCAAGCAAGGATCAACTGGTCGATGCCCTCACTAAGCCATTGCCCTAGCCTCATTTCCATGATCTACGTGACAATATTGGACTCCTTCTACCTACGTCCATCTTGCGGGGGCGTATTAACAATATCTCATCAAGATCTCACATACCTTCCATATCTTCCTCAAGCAAGCTACAAACTGCAACATATAATTCAAGTGTATAATTGTAATATCTTTTTCCATAAATTGTGTTTATAGCCTTCTTGTATATGACTCCATCTATTAGGTCATTAGTAGTATAAATAGGATGAAACTCTTTGTAAATTATTCATTGAATAAAACCATCTTATACAACTAATCTCCGACCATATGAAACATAGAAGCAGCAAAACGAGAGACGATCATTCAAAGGCCCACTGGTTCTCCTTTCGAATCTCCTCTTCTTCTTCCGGGGTGAAGTCGTTTGTAATGTTGAATATTGCAGGGGGTGTCACTGTGAGTCGAGGTTGAACGAGTTTGAATTGCAGGTCTGGTGATGACGATGGATGAAGACGATAAGCAATGGTGAGTGCGGTGGCTAAATGGTTGGTGGTTTGTAGTGCAGGTGATGATGGAGCATGGGTTGATGCTGATGAGTTTACAGGGGAAGATGGAAGTATGGGGTAAAAAGCAAAGAAGGTACGTAAGCTAAGCTGATGCATGGTGTATATATATATACCTACTTTGTAATTAGTGTTTTAGTCCTTAACCAATTCAAATGGAAAATAGATCTTTTGTTAGTTGTGATTAATTATAATATAATTATTATATCTTCTGCATTATCTGTTTGGCTGAATTTATATCTTTTCGTACATATTAATATTTAAACTATATAGGTGTTTTACAAAAGTGGGAGAATATAGAATTGCCTGATAAACGCCTCTTTTATATATATACTAGATTTAATGCACGTGCAATGCACTGGCCTACTAGTAATGTTCTATCATGTATAATATATAAAGTAGTATCAAGCAAATCAAAGCATCAAACTTATAGTACCCAATTCTATTGCCCTTACTTATATTAAACACAAGTGCCTTTGGACTAATGATAGCAAGGTAGATGGGGATTAGGTCGATCGTCCTTAAATCTTACTCGTCAACGCTATCTTGAGAATGTGGTTAATTATTAAAGAGAGATTCTTATGTTAGGTAACATCTGTTTTAGGCCATGTTCTTTTCGGCAGAGAGTAAGCAAACTAAACTGAATGGAGTTCGGCTGGACTGAAATGAATGGAGTTGAGCTGAACCAAATGGAGGTGAAGTATTAATTTGAGAAGAGTTAAATTGAATGGAGCTGAATTGAATTGTGTACTGAATGGAGCTCATTTGAGCAGAAATGAATTGAATGAGGTTGAGTTGAATTGAATGGAGCTGAAGTAAGAGTTAATTCGAGAAGAATTCAATCAATCGAATCAATGAAGTGAACTAAATTGAGCTAAGTTTCGAATCGAATCAACTCGAGTTGAAAGGAGCTGAGTTGAGCTGAAATGAACTTAATGGACTTGAGCTAAACTGAATGGAGGTGAAGAGTTAATTTGAAAGAGTTGACACTACTACAAATACAGGCAACCACAACGGCCCTTTAACAACGCTTATTCACGAAAATCATCAAAACACGTTGTAGAATTGATTCCGCGAATTTTACCAAACTTAATTACAACGGTTACGTATTTGTTAATCAAGTTGTTATTGGTTTTAACAACGGGTCATACTTGAAAAACCGTTGTTAATGAAAAAACTAATAACAACGGTTAAATTTTAACCGTTGTTAATGGTTTGGCGCCAAATTAGTGAAAAGTAATCACAACGGTTATATTAGAACCCGTTTTTAATACTTTTTAACAACGGTTGTAGACTCAATAACCGTTGTTATTAATGTTATGAAAATCTTAAGAACAACAGATTGCTTTATTCTGCTATACGCTACAAAACACAACACAAGCTAATACTGCTACTATATCATCCTCCATTCCTCCCTGATCGTCTCTCTGTCTTCATCTCCGTCACTATTGTCACCGTCTTCTCTCCCTTATCGTGTTTATCAATCAGGTATATATATGTTTCTTAGCAACGCTTATAGATATAGGATTTTTTGGGTTATTATCTAATTTGTTGATAATTTAGCTTAATTGCTATCTTGAATTTCGTTTATTTGTTTGCCTATTTGTAACACCCCCATACTCCAAGTGCCTTACCAGGACCACTCAGGTATAAGGATGCTACCATCTCGGTTACCCGAGGCAATGATAATCAAACAACAATAAAGAAACAATGCTTAATATAATAATTTAGTGAATAGTTACAATCCTCAAAACCAAACCAAAGTACGATACATTATTTCAAACTGACTGTCTAACTGAAAAGTAAATAAACTAAAGCTACAGCGGAAGACTCCTATCATCATGTCGTGGCATCCCAGCTATCCGAGTACTCATCTCAATACCTGCTCAATATCTGCTCACCATCCCCGAATGGATCACCGCAGGTTTACAAAACAACACCGGGGTCAGTACTAATCACACAATCAATATAGATAACAATAATAAGATAAACAGACAGCTGAACTGTCACACACACACACACACACCACCAACCAATTCCCATCATCTCAATCATCGACCGTCCACCGGACCAGCCACGCCATGGGGGACCGCACCGTTCCCACCTAAGCCCCGCTCATCGTACGAGCGATAACCCTGTCCCATTAATGTGCACATCCCCTTCCGTGGCGGGTTCCACGAAGGGCGAAACTAGGGCGTGAAGTCACTCCTGCAAGTGACCCCACTCAGCCGAGAACGCATCTCGAGAACCATCAACAAACAATCACAATCTCAATCACAATCACAATCATCATATCAAACAACTAATTACAGCACATCACCAATATCCCATTATGGGACTAATACTGAGTAGGAAATCCTACCTGGAAAGCACAACAAGCAGACGGTATCTACAGCTGTATCAAAACGCCTCTTCTACGAACCCTCCTCCTATCATATACCATATAAAGACTACACATCACATACTACACACCAAAACCCCCAATCTCTAAATTAGGGTTTAACCAATCTTAACAAAACATTATAAAAATTGCATTAAAAGCTTACCCTCGACGCAAGGAACTCAACGACACGAACCACGACAAGAACTGACCGTCTGAACTCCGGGAATTGCTAAGAACGCGATTAGGAAGATGAACTGGTTGCTTTCTCTCTTAAACAGGGTTTTAGGTTTTGTAATAGTGATTTAAAACAATGACGACAAACCTTATATACCTTAACCGCATAATTAACAAAACCCGAGAAAACTCCCCGTAAAACCGGCTACTCGATCGAGTACCCCAGCTACTCGATCGAGTACCCAACAGGTCAGAAACTATTTTAAAACGCAACTCACCCTTACTCGACAGAGTAAGGCCTACTCGATAGAGTACCCAAAGACTTATAAATACGGAGTATTACAGTCTTCCCTCCTTAAAAGAACTTCGTCCCCGAAGTTCAACCCATACATAAAAACAACCATACTGACTCGACCAAGACACAACAACTTAGCTAAGGACTCAAGAACTCGACCGAACATAGAACATGAACTCTTAACCCCCATTATACCAACTATGTTTACTTCCACAACATGACTCACTATATCGTATCTACCACATATATATCTCTCACGACACCAACTCATACATAATAAACTACCATCCTCTAATGCTGCTAGCTCCATAATATCATCAACTATCAAACCCAATTCCAAGACACTCATAGACCTCAAACGGAATGTTACATTCTACCACCCTTAAAAGGAACTTCGTCCTCGAAGTTTACTCACACTCATAACCTCATCATCCAACTGTCAACACTAGTGAAATATTCTCACACTCCTAAACATCACGCTACTACAAGCACGGCCATGGCCTTTTAACAACATCAACCACAATATATACAACTCTACTTCGAATTATACTAAGACATGCACAATCATCAAATTTTCTTTTATCGCATCCTACTCCTCTTGAGATAAATGTTACGTCCTCGTAACTCACTAATACTATATCCTTAGTTATATCTTCTCATTATTTTCATCACCATCACATGTCATAGATAACCGCCTATAAACCCAACACTCACCATTCCTATATCCAAGGCTCCCATACATAAACATTTCTCATACCTCAACTCATTTGGCATACCACCTAACCTATACCATAAAACTCGTAGCAAAATCACCATACCAACTCTTCATTATTACTGCAAAACAACATACCTCTCTATGTAAGGCACTTATCTCCAGAAGCATAACTCACGATCCACACTCGTTACGTACACGTACACTAGATCCTCAAGTTCTTTCTTCCATTACCGCAAAACTCATACACAACTTAACATGACACTAATTCCCAATACCCTACACTCACTGTCTCAACAAAAGATTATGAACCACCTGCATCTTTCGGGTCATTACCACACATGTTCTACGAATCACTTGCCATTATCATGTCCACTAAAGCCTTATTTAGAACAAGATCAAAATTACTGTAACAACCTCTCACAACCGTGTTCCATCAACAAAATATCACTATATCATGACAACAACGAAAGCATATACCACTCTATTTCATATCATACTCTACCCTCATTCCCAACTTAACCTGGTAAGAAACATCAATAACAAAACAACTGTATATCTTTACAAACTGAAACTCACAGGAAGCAACATCAAACAAAACAACAATCTATGTATGACTGGTATGTACTTTCGAAACTCGAATCATAATCATCCCACCTACTCCACCACAACCGGTGACGGCATCACAACACCGCCACCAACAGCCACACCGCAGTGCGAAAATACCCGCATCACAATACTAAATAACGTGCCCGGATCACCACCCGAGGCACCACAACCACATCGATAGACATCACGACTACATACAATTCTCACCAACACCGACTCAAAATAACTTCCTGATAAAGAAAACTTATTCAAATCCACTTTACCAATTCACAAAGCAACATATTATATGAATTAAACAGATAACCTCATGAATATCATCCCCTTACCATATCACAGATTAACATGTATCGTGAATATATACAAACATAACTAGTCATGCCAAAAACAAATCAAACTATTTCCTTTTAAAACATCATTCCATTACGCTATCGTATCCCACATGTATTACTGAGAACATTCGATAACAACTTTATAATTATCATATCATACCACTTCTTGTGAGGTCCGAACCTCACACAAACATTTATATATAACATAGACCCATAATCACATCCAACCAATCAATCCCGATCACGTAAGTTACCACTCAACATAGGTTACCTGTCGCCCGAGCTTAACTCGTATACACCCCATAACATATTCTCCCTTTCGCATATCCATCACCCTCCGCCAAATGTAGCCACACCATTAATACTCAACTACTAACAACCGCCTCATATAACCACATCTTATACTCTTTCATAACCATACTTATCAATCTTGTCCCTACAAAATCAATCTCTTTAGAATTGTTACCTTTCTAATATACCCTTACCCTTAACCACTAGTCACAAACCATAACACTACCGTTGTCCGGGCATCAGACCTCTTACACTCATCTCTAAACATCACGATTTGTTTCCTATCCTTGGTTAACATCCCAAATAACGAACATCCAATCCATCAACAACACTACCTCAACATTCTTCCCAATACTATCCTTAATTGTGTCATTATCTAACTCTCTACTCAAAATCTCATATCATGCAGATATTCTACCAACTTCTTACTCCCTTAATTCCCCGAAACTCATGATTAATCATGTTGTCCTGAAACTTCTGTATAACTATTAACTTACTTACCCTTGATAGTATCATACATCTTGACGATTCCTTACTTTACGTCACATAACTCCGGTGAACTTTTTCTCAACTTACTTTTATCCTTCTTTTCTCGTTATACTCAAAAATACCATTAATAGTTCAACTCTTTATTCCTTCTAGCTAACTCTTTAGAAATCCAGTTACCCCTTCGTTGCTCCAAAACTCAAATTCCATTATTTTCTACCGACATCATCTCACTCTTTCTTACCATGGATCTTCTCTTATTATGCTATCACTCACACTTGCCATTAATCTATCCATAGAATCAACGTTTACTGTTCAACAATTACATCTCTAGAAATCAAAATTCCTTTCATACCGCTAATTGCTCAAAGAAATCACATAGTAGTTTCATCTCTTAATAAACCAAATCTCCCAAACTCATTCACTGTCTACAAGTCCACCTCGCGACATGTCTCCACAAAGTTCACTATATACTACTCTTCTTACCCTTTTAAAACGAACTTTCACTATGTATATTCTTAACCCACACGACTCCTAACCATCCCCCTCCATGATTCTTTACACATCTCCAGATGCCACCATTTGCGTCCCTCATTTCAATCTTTTCATTCTCACGTTCCATAAACTCACATCATCCCTTGCCCACATTCACTTACTTTTACGTTACTCAACACACAATCATATCACTCATTCCGTCTTACAAAACATGCTATATGCCTCAATTAAGCCATACCAATCTCCCTTTTCTTTTTCCACCATCTATCATAATCACATATAACTCATGTCCTCCCCACCGAACTCATACTCATCCTAGGTGCCACTCTTTACACCACAAAATTGGGTAACTTACGCGTCAAGACCAACATACATGTAAAACAATGCATAAAGAAGCAAAATGACGCCTTTGAATTAAACATAATATGCAACGAAGTCAAAAGATAAGCTAAGCATATGACCCAAAACAGGGGTCACTAGATCGAAATATGAGCCACTCGATCGAGTAAGGGACTTACTCGATCGAGTAGGTCAAGATCAGAAGCACGTAAAACAAATCACCAGGGCTACTCGATCGAGTAACTAACGTACTCGATCGAGTGCCCCCTTACTCGATCGAGTACCAAGGATACTCGATCGAGTACCCCAATTCTCAGCACTGTCCAGTTTTCGTAAAACAGTCATAACTCACCCATTTCTTGGTCGTTTTGGGCGTGTGACCTATCGTTAGAATCGTAAAAGAACAAGCTATCACCTCCAATTGGAATCACATCAAAATCATTTATGCATCTCAAGTTATAACAGTTTAAAGACAACCTCTTTATAATCGAAAAACACAACTACTTGATTTTACTTCCAAACAACTTAAACAACAACCAAGCAAACAAAACCAGTCCAAAACTCATAAAACCAGTATTCATAATCATATGTTACTATTTTCAAAAGCCAAGCAACAACATTCATCATGCACATAATTTATCTAACTTGCCAATTATGACTTACCCACATGTTTTTATTCTATCACTTTTCGTAAACAAAATCACAAATACACGACATCAAGTCCCCTATTCACATGTTACTAGCATAACAACATTATAAAATAACTTCCATTATATAACATGCTTAATCAGGAACCATGTTATCACACCACGATGATTCATCTTTTTCCACTGATTCATCCATCATACCACATATTTACCCACCATATTCGTTCAACATATTCACCCAGCACATGTTCAATTCGCACTCCCAACCTTCTGTACTTTTACTCAACACGACAACAACAACATGTATACTTACACATCGCTTTATATATATATATAGACAAAACACTTTTCCTTACATAATTATAACATCCCAAATTACATGTATTAATCATTATACTTTCATGCTTTACAATCAACCAACATACAATTCACGTCATCATCATCAATTCATGCAACATACTACTACATAGATACACACAACACACAATTTGCACATAACGATCCCGACACATATCCCATGGTGACCGGTTCAAAATTGTAGGGCGAGTTCGCGACTTTAGGACGTCTCCCAAGTCTTTGCATTAGCTCCTACAACCTTTACCCCGGGTTCATTTTAATTGACTCCCTATATTCATTGGATTTATTGGTTACAGGTTTCAGGATCGTCGCTCTGATACCATTTCTAACACCCCCATACTCCAAGTGCCTTACCAGGACCACTCAGGTATAAGGATGCTACCATCTCGGTTACCCGAGGCAATGATAATCAAACAACAATAAAGAAACAATGCTTAATATAATAATTTAGTGAATAGTTACAATCCTCAAAACCAAACCAAAGTACGATACATTATTTCAAACTGACTGTCTAACTGAAAAGTAAATAAACTAAAGCTACAGCGGAAGACTCCTATCATCATGTCGTGGCATCCCACTATCCCAAGACTCATCTCAATACCTGCTCAATATCTGCTCACCATCCCCGAATGGATCACCGCAGTTTACAAAACAACACCGGGTCGATTACTAATCACACAATCAATATAGATAACAATAATAAGATAAATGACAATTTGAATCACACACACACACACACACACACCAACCAATTCCCATCATCTCAATCGACCGTCCACTTTGGACCCGCGCCCGGGGGGACCGCAGCCGTTCCCACCTAAGCCCCGCTCATCGTACGAGCGATAACCCTATCCCATTAATGTGCACATCCCCTTCCGTGGCGGGTTCCACGAAGGGCGAAACTAGGGCGTGAAGTCACTCCCGCAAGTGACCCCACTCAGCCGAGAACGCATCTCGAGAACCATCAACAAACAATCACAATCTCAATCACAATCACAATCATCATATCAAACAACTAATTACAGCACATCACCAATATCCCATTATGGGACTAATACGAGTAGAAATCCTACCTGAAAGCACAACAAGCAGACGGTATCTACAAACAGTGTATCAAAACGCCTCTTCTACGAACCCTCCTCCTATCATATACCATATAAAGACTACACATCACATACTACACACCAAAACCCCCAATCTCTAAATTAGGGTTTAACCAATCTTAACAAAACATTATAAAAATTGCATTAAAAGCTTACCCTCGACGCAAGGAACTCAACGACACGAACCACGACAAGAACTGACCGTCTGAACTCCGGGAATTGCTAAGAACGCGATTAGGAAGATGAACTGGTTGCTTTCTCTCTTAAACAGGGTTTTAGGTTTTGTAATAGTGATTTAAAACAATGACGACAAACCTTATATACCTTAACCGCATAATTAACAAAACCCGAGAAAACTCCCCGTAAAACCGGCTACTCGATCGAGTACCCAAGGTACTCGATCGAGTACCCCCCTACTCGATCGAGTACCCCAGCTACTCGATCGAGTACCCAACAGGTCAGAAACTATTTTAAAACGCAACTCACCCTTACTCGACAGAGTAAGGCCTACTCGATAGAGTACCCAAAGACTTATAAATACGGAGTATTACACTATTATTGTATTTTCTGAATTAGTTGCCTATTATTACGAATGTAGAATAATGACTCGAACTTGGATGATTGATGCAAATATGAGTGACCGCACCTACAAGGATGGTTTAGCTGAATTTTATGAATTCGTTTCGAAGAATTTGAAAGGTTCTTCTAGTATTGCATGTCCTTGTGAAAGATGTGGTAATATTAGCTATATGGCTTTTCCGGACGTTAAAATACACCTAGAAAAGTGGAGATTTAGTCGATCCTATACACGTTGGATTTTTCATGGGGAATCATTAGAGGAAGAGAATAACTCTGAAGAAGATGATGTTGAGGTACACGAAAGGCTAACTGATGATCCTGAGTTTGCCGAGTTTTTTGAGTTGGAAGTAGAGAAGTTGAATGTTGGGTCTATAGATAATGAAGAGAATGATGATGAGTCAATTGCTTTTGAAGATGTAGGTGATGACACTAGTAATTGGGATGACCTTAACAACATGTATGAGAAGTTGTGTGAGTCTGAAGCACCTCTGTATCCTGGTTGTAAGTTCACAAAAATGTCGGATGTGGTGAAGTTGTATAATATCAAGGGGGCAAATGGGGTGAGTGACACGTGTTTCACTAGTTTTTTAGCCTTGATAAAGGAGTTGCTTCCTGATGGTAATGTTCTACCTGTTAAGACATATGAGGCGAAAAAACTAATAAGAGGAGTGGGTATGAAATATGACAAAATACATGCATGTCCAAATGATTGCATATTGTATCGGAAATTATATCAAAACTTAACCAATTGCCCTAAATGTTTGGAGTGGCGTTATAAGGATAAGGAAGGGATCCCGGCTAAGGTGTTGTGGTATTTTCCATTGATACCAAGAGTCATAAGGATTTATGCGAACCCCGATGATGCAAAAATGTTAACTTGGCATGAAACAGGAAGAATAAATGATGGAAAGCTAAGACACCCGACAGATGGTAAGCAATGGAAATCGTTCGACGCTAAGTATCCCGAGTTCGGCAATGAACCTAGAAACTTACGTCTAGCGCTGTCCACTGATGGAATGAACCCACACGGAAACATGAGTAGCCAACATAGTACTTGGCTAGTAGTGTTGGCTATTTATAACTTACCTCCATATGTGTGCATGAAAACAAAGTATTTGATGTTGTCGTTGTTAATTTCCGGCCCTAAACAACCTGGAAATGATATAGATGTATATTTGGAACCTCTTCTAGATGATTTGCGATTGTTGTGGGATAGTGGGATAGAAGTATTTGATGCATATAAGAACGAAACTTTCAATTTGAGAGCGATGTTATTGTGTACAATATCCGACTATCCGGCTTATGGCGACCTTCTGGACACACGTTCATGGGAAAGAGGCTTGTCCATTGTGTGGGGAGGATATCGAGTCTGAATACTTGAAGTCTTCTCGTAAGTATGTGTATATGGGAAATAGGAGGTTCTTGTATCATGACCATTGTTATCACAAGATGCAGAAAGCATTCAATGGAAGACAAGAACTTCGTCAACCTCCTAGAATTTTGAGTGGGCATGAAGTTTATCAGAAAGTAAAGCATATTGAGATAGATTATGGGAAGAAGAGCGGCTCTAAATTGTCTACTCGTGGGTATAAGAAAAGATCCATATTTTTTGATAAACTTCCATATTGGCCTGACCTGGAGGTCAGGCATTGCCTCGATTTCATGCACATTGAGAAAAATGTCTGTGATAATATTATCAATACCCTTCTGAATGTTCCTGGTAAAACAAAGGATAACACCGCAGCTAGGGAATATATGAAAATGATGGGTATTAAGCTAGAGTTGGCACCACAGAAGAGAGGTAATCGTACATTTTTACAGCCAGCAGCTTATACCCTTTCACGGAATGAGAAAAAAGAGTTTTGTGCATGCTTGAATGGAATTAATGTGCCACATGGTTATTCATCGAACATCAAAAGCCTAGTGTCGATGCAAGACCTAAAACTCACCGGGTTAAAGTCACATGATTGTCACACTTTGATGCAACAATTACTACCTGTGGCTATTCGTTCCATTTTACCTGAAAAGGTAAGATATGCTATAACTAGATTCTGTCTCTTCTTCCAGTCCATATGCGAGAAAATCATCGATCCCGATGACGCGGATTCATTGCAGGACCTCGTTGTAACCTCTCTTTGTCAGTTGGAAATGTATTTTCAACCCTCTTTCTTCACTATCATGATTCATCTGACCATTCACTTGGTTAGAGAGATTTTGTACCTTGGGCCCGTGTACTTGAGATACCAGTATCCTTTCGAAAGATTGATGAAAGTCTACAAGGACTATACATCTAATCGGTATCGTCCGGAAGGTTGTATTGCTGAACGCGCTATTTTAGACGAAGCTCTTTCATATTGTTACGCTCATCTCTCCCCTGAGGAGTTGATTGGCGTTCCTAAGAATCGTCATAGTGACTGGATGACCTGAAAAGGTATTAGGGGCCGGGTTGAAAAAATTGTGACACGTGAAATGTTGCATTTAGCATACACGTATGTGCTAAACAAAGAAGATGAGGTGCAACCTTATATTCAACAACACAAAGATGAGCTCAAATACGATCACCCAAACAAGACCGAGAAGTGGATTGCGAACGAGCATACGAAGACGTTTGCAGAGTGGTTTAGGAATATTGTCTTAGAGTGTACTGATCAAATTGGTGATGACATCTCTCCTAGGTTACTACGTCTTGGTTTAGGTCCAAATGCCAGGGTCACCTTTTACAACAGTTTTGCCATTAATGGATATACTTTTTACACCCGCGAGCAAGATGAGTTGAGCACAATGCAAAATAGTGGTGTGAGTTCTGAATTTGAGGCAATGCACTTTGCTACTTCAAAAGATAAAAAGCCTATTTGGGGAAAATGCCTTTATTATGGTGTTATTCAAGAAATATTGGTACTAGATTACATTGATTTCACAATGCCTTTATTTCGATGTAACTGGGTTGATAACAACATCCATTGTGTCCGAAAGGATAAGATGGGATTTACGTTGGTCAATCTGGGTAAGGTTGGCAATAATAAGGATGATCCTTTCATAATGGCATCCCAAGCTAAACAAGTGTTCTATGTCACCGATCCTATGGATAAGAAGTGGTCCATTGTACTGTGTCTATAAGGAGTAGAAGGAGTAGTCCATCCGATAATGGTGATGATGATCGGGATGTCGTTTTTGAGGGAATGGATCGGTCTACTACTTATCTCTTATTTCGACGATGTTGACACTGATCATGAGGACACTGAAAGCATCTATATGTGTGATGACCATGGTGAAGGTATTTGGGTTAACGAAGAAACTATGACATCCAAGAAACGTCCCCGATCCTGAGATAGTTCATCAGGACACAGTGATATGGACGACCAACATTTTGAGTCATTTTCAGACCAATAATTTGATGGTTTAATTTATTGGTAAATCAATAATGGTCATTGTTAAATAAAAATTCCCAAATTTGCGTGGCATGGTAAATCCTGTAGCTTAGATATGCAGTATGCATGCATGCTGGTGTTGTCTTATTTTCTTGATCTTATTATTAGATGTGGATGTTTGGTGTTGAAATTGAATAATGTTGCAAAGATATGGTGCTTCACTGTATTACGATGTATTGTTACAGTTTGGACTGTAATGGAATTACAGTAATTTAAAAAAAAAAGGTTCAACAATAACAACTGTTATATTTAAATTACCCGTTGTTAATACTTTCAACAACGGGTGTAGTACCTCTACCCGTTGTCAATGATTTTTTTGACATATTTCATTTTGGCGCAAATTTGGTGAAAATATATTACAACGGGTATATTTTAACCGTTGTAATAAAGTTTTGACAACGGTTGACTTTTATTGACCCGTTGTTATTAACATATAACAACGGTTTTTCTTTGAGCACCCGTTGTCAATAGTTTGTCTTAATAAAAAACTAATTTACAAACCCATACAGCATACCATACACAAACGCACACAACATTAGTTCAACCCTTGGTATCCTGAGTTAATTCTTCTCTCTTCCTCGCTTTCTACATTCTCGTTGCCGGCCGTCGCCCAATTTCCGACGCCCAGATTCCGTTGCCTTCCCTTATCATCCTGCTCGTTCTCTTTATCATCATCATCATCATCATCAGGTATGTTCACTTTAATTTTGTGTTCCGTCATTAGGGTTTTAAGACGATCATCTTTTTTCTTTTTCATGCATCTGTTTGTTTTTCGTCTTCTTTGTTATCTTTATCATCCCGCATCATCTACTTCACTCCTCTTATTAGGGTTTAGGATTTTAGAAGCTCAATCCGTTGTTTTAAATTTTCATTCCTATTAGGGTTTAGGGTTTTAGATAATACTCTGCATGTACGTTGTTAAGTTGTTCATTTCCTATATCATTCATATTTGGGTTTTAGGATTATCATGGGTGAAAAACGTAAAAGAAGTCAAAAGAATAATAAGCCTGAGGATAATAAGCCTGGTGAGAGGGGTGCTACGAAGTGCCGAAAGTCCTTGCGACTATAGCCGTTAAACGATCGTTGGAAATAACATGGAGTGAGATGGGTTTCCCTCTTTCCAAATGCGGGTTATTTCTCCAGTTGGATTGGTACTTGCACAAGACAGTTTGTGCCTATCCATTTAGATGATGTTAGAACTTTGAATCCAAAATTGGCGGAGTTATACTTGGCTCGTGTAAAGGAAGGCTTTATTATACCCGATGAAAGCCATGATAAGTATTTAATGCATAAGGCGGCGGATGTCCACAGCGGTGGAGGTGTGACGTTGCTAGGGATTGGTTGTATGTGGACAAGGCAACGGGGAGATGCGTAAGAGCCCACCGGAAAACAAGTGTCCCACCATCATCAGAACAATGGGATCTTTTCAAAAAGATGAGAACTACTGAGAAGTTTCAGGTTAAATATCCTCGCCTTTTAACGATTTACCTATCATTTTTTTAATTAATGAGTCCTTTATATAATCTTTTTATTATCTCATCTACTTGCGCTTCTATATAATTATTTGAAGGCCGTTAGCAAAAGAAATCGTGCTAACATTTCATGCAAGAAGGGGAAATGGTATGGTTCTCGAGCGATTCTGAAAGATAGAAGAGGACCTCGTAAGTAGCATGCATTATTGCCCCGTGAGACTTTATTTTTTTAATCACACTTGGACTTGCATTGATACACATTTACGTGTATAAATGTTACCATGTTAATGTGTAGGTGTCAAAGGGAGTGAAAGAGGTGGATCGGCATGTAACTTATAAAGAAGGGCACACGCCTAAAGGATCCCGGTCACGTGACAAATATGATGAGGAAGTGTTGGCCAACATAGTAAGCATTATTTTATTAAGACGAGTTCATTACTAACTTTATTATTTTAGTCACAAATATAATTTGAAGTTTATTTAATATATTGTAGGACAACGTATTGAAAGAGGTAGAAGAAGGAAAATTCACTCCCAGTGGTCGTAATGACGTTCTTGCTAGAGCGATCGGCCGACCCGAACATCCAGGTCGTTTGAGGGGCGTCCCGTTACAGGTTGGAGTAACGAAATATTATGGGACAACTGCCCCGATAAAGAAGAAAAGGAAGACTAAGTCTGAGAAGGCTGACATGGTAACATTTATTCTATTATTTTCATTTAAGTTCAATTCACATGCATGTTATTGTTGGGATAAAAATTGCTGACACATTACATTCTTGGCACGCAGACTTGATTAATGGCATCCGTACTACTAAAGCCGAATCTTTGGAGGCAAGCTTTCAGAAGAAGAAGTGAAGATGATGGAGGATGTCATTTCTAAAGGGGGTAATAATAAGGTACAACAGATTAGTCAAGAGGCCGCTACTACCTTGGCAATACAAAAGAAGGAAGTATCGGTCAACGAGATTCAGAAAGATCAGGTACCTAATAATGCTTCTGAAGTTGTAACAACTAAAGCCGATCAGTACCTAATACTTCCTTATTTTTCTTTTCTTTTTTTTTTTGGGTAAGATCGGGGGTGTGTTCCCCGCCACTCTAATGCTATAACTTCTGACATGGTGCCATTGGTTAATTTTATTAGGTAAATAATGGGTCCGAAAAGGAGATGCAACTTGAGAAGATGGTGATGGAAAACAAGATACATCCCCTTAAAGTCGGTTCCTGTTTTTCGATGAGGTATGCATGAAGTGTTTAATTAGTTAAATTTATATGAATTCTATTAAATTTTGGGATATAATAATGTATGTGTATATTATTCAGGCCGTAAACAAGAGGCCAGTTATTCTTGCTGACCCTAACACCGAAAAGCCACATGTGCGTGTTGGCCGAGGTCTCGTAGAAATGCACACCAATTCTGCAGCAGCGGAAACTGTAGTTCATGGCGAAAAACTTTTGCCGAATCATACCAAAGTAGAGATAACTACAGTCTTTCCAGGCCATGAAAACTTTCAACTGCCTGTCCCAGTTCGTGACGACATTACCATTCTGGGAGATGCGGTTGGAAGTTTCATCCAATGGCCTGAAACTCACATCTACTTGGCTCGGCCGTCTCCGCCTCAGCAGCGGAAAGCAGTTGGGGTTAGAAGAAATACCTTTATATATATGTTAAATTTTTAATTGTTGAATGTTTTTATATGTTAAATTTATATGTTATTTTTTTTTGTAGGGAACAAAAAAGCCGGCTTTGGCGGATAAGCCTAAGTCCACAGACATGCCAACGACCTCGTCGAGACAACAACTTGATGAGGTATTTAATTAACTTCTCCTTTTTTTTAAAAACCTCGCTCCCTTTATTTATATTTTATCTGTATTTATAAAAAGCATGGTAATTTTGTGTAGGGGACAAAAAAGACTGATAAGCCTAAGTCCCCGTCTTACACTCTACTACTACCTCATCATTGAAAGAGCAGGTTGACGAGGTATTTAATTAAGTACGCTTTTATTTTTATTACTCCAACTAGGATATGTTACCTTTGGATTTTTTATTATTTTAATTATCTACTACATGTGTAGGCTGGTGGTAGTAGCACAAAATCAAAGACTCATTCTTTCCCGGACCTGAAAGAAGTTAGGAGTTTAAACTCCACACAATATACTGGGAAGGATTACATGCAAAAAGTAAGAACGGTGACGATGAGAAAACTGCATGAGGAGGCTGGCCATCGCATAGCCACCGAACAATTGATAGTTATTCCGCTCGAGGTGGATATTCTAGGGGTTGAGCGCCAAGCACTTCTATCATGGGATATGCTAGCCATTTGGGCTGGCCTAGACCAGATTGATGTCCAACACCTATTTGTTTGGATGAAGTAAGTTTCTTAATAAATAATTTCATATTCTAATATTCTGACTACTAGATAGTGTTTTAAATAATTTTAATTAATATCGTAATAATGTAGGATATTAAAATTGAGAGTGATCCCCGAGAATAGGATTCCAGGTGATCAATACGGATTCCTGTGCCCCTTTGTTTTATCTTTATTTATTACGGAATTCTCGTTCGAAGATCGGGTTGATTATATTGCTCAGCAATTGGCGACAACCAAGAAGCTGGTTTTTGCCGCTTATAATAAAAATGGGTAATAAACAAATTAATATTACGTTTCCCCCTACAATTGCATTTTCATAACTAATATATATATATATGTACTTGTTAATAATGATGATGTCTCTTGATGTAGGACTCATTGGGTGCTAGCAGCCATCATGCCGACAAGGAATAAAGTTTTCTGGTTGGACTCTTTACATAATCAACCAAGCGAGACTTTTAAGCACTTGATTAATAAGTAAGTTTATAATACTGATTTATTTATAATAACATTAAGTTTCAATTTTTATTTATAGCAAAAAGCTCATTTTTGCCCCTAAAAAAATGAGTGTCTGCCTCCTTTTGTTTTTTTTTTAAAATAAGGGCCTTTGAGAAGAGAAGAGCTAACGAGCAAAATCAACCCACGAAAGATTCTGATGATGGCCCTAATTTTATTACGATAACAGAATACGTGCTCAAATACAATCCATTAAGTGCAAAAATCTGTGTTTAATACTAATACAATACCTAAAGTTCAAGATTCTGATGTGAGCCTTCTCTCGTCTGTTTGTTTTTATGTAATAATAGGCCCCTCGCCAGCTAGATAGCATACAATGTGGATACTACGTTTGTCGGTTCATGTTGGAGATTATTAGGCGAAGATATATCATTATTCCAGAAAAGGTTAGTAATTTAATAATGTGTTTATTACTTTTTTTAAATTAGAGCTAATGTTGTCTTGCTTGCTGCTATATATACCATGATGTTGCTATGCAGTAATTGATGTTGTTACAATAATGTCTTCTCTTTGTTTTTTCCGCGGTATGTAATCAACCCGTCACAACAGATTGAGCAGTACTCAAGTATAGATATAGACGAGGTAAGGGACATGTTGAGCAAATACGTCTTAGAAAATAGAAATGCATGATACTCAGAGTTTAGATCAACTTATTAGTAAATTTTTTGTTGAAGTTAGGGAATGATTAGTTCATGTAAATTCAACTCCTTGTAAGTATATATATATATATGATGATCTTTTTGTTGTGGTTGAATTGAATCTATTGAGTTCGATGAACCCAAATTGTGATTTATCTTTGGTCTTTGGTATATGGTCTTTGCTTGATATATGCAGGTTTTTGAATGGCATGAAACAAATTTAATTTTTCAAAACATTAGGAGTTCGTAATAAAAACGGTTACTAAAAAAAGCCGTTGTGAAGACCTTTCACAACGGTTAATAAAAAAAACACCGTTGTGAATGACTTTCACAAATACCGCGCATAATATTCAACAACAGGTTTTAAACGAAGAACCGCTGTTAAAAGTCTTCACAATTTTGGAGGTAAAGTTACAACAACGGGTTTTAAACTAAGAACCGTTGTTACTAACAATTTCAACAACGGGTATGTAGCATAAACCCGTTGTCAAAAGACTTCGCAATTTTGGAGGGAAAGTTACAACAACGGTTATACATATGACAACCGTTGTTATATTATTCCCTCCAAATTTTTGAAACACTTTCCACAATGGAGAACACCCAACAACAACGGCTTTTAACCGTGGTGAATACTTTCGACAACGGTTTCATTAAATAACCAAACCGTTGTAAATACCTTCTACAACGGCCGCTTTAACAACGGCCGCTTTTTGTTTTTACAACGGTTTTTACCCGTTGTTATAGCCTGTATCTGTAGTAGTGTGAGCTTAACTGAATAGAGTGGAGCTAAAGTAAGAATTAATTTGAGAAGAGTTGAGCTTAACGGAATTGAATGGAGCTGAAATACGAGTTATTTTGAGAAGAGTTGAGCTAAACTAAATCGAATACTAAACTGAACTGAATGAAGCTAAGTTGATATACAAAACATGATCCTTAACATAAAAATATACAAAACAGGGTAATTAATACGGTATATAGTTTGTTTAAATTTTAAACTGAAGTACGACAAAGTATTTGTTTTCCTGTAGGAATAGAATGACAGTGATTTGTGTAACTTTTGCTACATATTTTATGAAGTTGATCAAAGTTTAGTTGTTAAGAAAATCCAAATGTGATAAAATATATTGTAATAGGATGTCGTTGATCTGTCCCAACTTTGAGTTTCAAATATACATTGGTCGTTAATCAGCTTTGAAGAATTCTTTAAATACAGCTTTTATTCGTAAAACCTTGCACAATGACAATTCTTATGTTTTAGGGAAATATTAGATTATATCCAACTTATGTTTTGATGATTGCAAATTTTCAGTTAAAGATTAATACATGGATTCTAATACTCGTATTATTTGAAATTTAAATTTAGATAGAAGTGCTCAAAAATCCAAATTTTCATGAGTGTGCTTGTGGACAGCGGGCCGCCCACGGGGGCGCTTGGTGAAGGTCGAAAAACAAGCGTTTGCATTTTGTAAGGAGTCGCCACCAATTTTTATGGGAAATTGGAACCGTTCGAATACCTCGTGTCATGTCAAGACACAAAGTAGTGACATGAACACTAAGCAATCGTTACCCTTAGCATTCTATGTCTAGAATGACTCTCGTGGATGCCAATGAACACGGGTGCTCACGGAGATCTGGAGTAAGGGGTGAGGGTACGTATTAGGAAGCTCTTTTGATCGAACACCTAATCCCGCCCGCCTCGATAGCGGCCTCTACTAATGATTAGGGAAGTTATTCGTACTTGATATATCGTCGGCTATATGCATGCAATGCAACATCCAAGTTTTAATCCTAGCATGTGAGAATTAACTAAGTCGGTTGACACATAATTTAGCATACAATTGGGTCGAAGTAGGATTTAATGCTCATTTTCATGTGAAAAACATACAAGCAATAAAAGAAATACAATAATTATAAATTACAATAACGAAAATTACATTAATTACAATGGAACAGGCGATTTATGTCGAAAATACCTTTAAAACGGATAATTTGAGAAAAGAATAAAAGAACAAATTAACGAACAGAACAGAAGTGATAATACGATTAATAATTGATTAAACGTAGACTAATTAAACTAGGTCAAGGCAGAAATGGAGTTCAGGGACAGAACTCAACCAGGAACAGGCGCAGCAGAGCTGCGTCCTTTGGAATAGGCGCGACGACATTTGCGTCTTCCCTGGCTCGATTCGGCGTGAAGCCGTAATTGCAAGCCGTTAATGTCGATTGGTGATTTAAAGGATTAGTTGATGATATTTACTCGGATGAAAGTGATTAACAGGTTAATTACATGTGAATGATGGTCATAAAAGCGATAAACATGAATGATACGGATGTAAACGAATTAATTACATGAAATTATGATGAAAACATAAATGAGTCCTCTGTTGAAATAAGTCAATTAGGCTAAATACGACGGATATACAACGAATATGCGAATAAGCAGATGAAAACTATATCGATGGCGAATTCCAGAAATTCAATATGAACAAATTGAATCTCTAAAATCCGAGTTTGAATTTAATGACGAAAACCCGCAAATATGAATTAATTAGGATTTAAGTCGGATTTATGATAAATAAAACATGTGCATGAATGATGAATTATATGATACAGTATACATGTGAATTATCAGTGACGATTATATCAAAGAATTAACGGACGAACAAATAACAAATAAAAAGAAGCGAATTACAGAGGACGAGGAAGAAGAAAAGAAGCGAGAATCTGGCGGCCTCACGAAGAGGCGCAGCGAGAATGCGCTTCTTCGAAGAGGCGCAGCGATTCTTTGCGTCTTTTCTCGACGTCTGTCTACTGGAAATCCGCAAAAACAGAGTTTTAAAGCACGGTTTTAGAAATCGGTTTTAATGGTGTTTTCGACATAAATCTTACAATGGTGATACGATAGATAAAATACAATAAATAAAAGAGGAATTATACACCCTCAGACTTACATGTTGACGAAACGAGATGAACTAAGATATCGACTAGTGAATGCTCGACGCGAATGCAAAGAGAGTGCCCTCGTAAGAGGAAAACGATTGATTAATTAAGTTGATTATTGGTGTAGTTGGTCAAATTGGTCGGTCATGCAACGGAGAGGCTGGTACCCGGAAAGATCCGAGCTTACGTGGTCGAAAGTTCAAGCACGTAGGCGCCAATAAGTAAGAACAAAGTCTAGAATGCAAAGGGAGAAGAGAAGGGCGGACACTCGCGTGAGAAATATGAGGAGCGAAAGCTCCTATTTATACTAATCACACGACGGAATTAGGGTTTCGGAGACTCTTTGGAAGTGAATCTCGGAAAGATATGAAAAAGATACGTAAGACATGCAAAGAAGGGCCTGGGAAAAGGCGCAGCAGCCACTGCGTCTCTTGGAAGAGGCACAAAGACTGCCTGCTTTGCGTCTATTCCCAGGAGGTTTCCTCCTGCTGAAGAAAGATTTCCGCGTTTGAGTTATGGTAGGACGGAAATAATTCGATTATCTTATGAATATTACGGGATATTATTTGCCAAAAGATAAAATTTATGAAATATGGAATAGAAATATCCGGAACATTCCAGAATATTCCGACTCGGGATTTAACAATTATCGAAAAATGGAGACGGTTTTGACCGGACTCGAATGTACTCTAATTATTGCCAAAACGACCGTATCGGGACGTAGATGACAACTAAGAGGTCGACATTTAATATTTGAGCAATCACTTGACGATAATCTTACGAACTGTCACAAATCGTTCCGCGTATCAAACATGCGGCCCAATCATCACCGGGTGGTTTGCGGGAGGTGCGAAATGAGGTATCTCTGAGCCCCCACTTTGACCGAGGCTTGGACAAGGCGAAAGTCAAAGTATAGCCATCAAGTCAATCGAAGATTACAACTTGACGACTATGGCGACGCGAGGCGGCTCAAGGGGTCCGAGCCAAGGACCTGTCGTCGGGAACATTTTAGAGTCCGTCGACTATCGGGGAGGGTCGTTTAAAGTCCATTAGACTACGTAAGGAAGCTCGACCATAAGAAGAGACCATACCCGAGATACCCCCGGGTGAAACGGGATCAAGACGCTTCGCAAAACTCTTTGTCCAAGATAACTTGGTGTCTGAAGGCATTAGGGGTCACAGGGATCCTGAAGGAATCTCTTAACACTTCTGAAGGCTATCTCTCTTAAAAGGGGTTATCTGAAGAGGGGTTATCTGAAAGATTAAGATAAGTTTCTGAAAGATATGAAGGCTTTGATTTGGGAACTTCTGGAGAACGGCACCCTGGTCGAACTCTGCGGGGAAACAAGAAATATTGAAAGCAGCAGGACGTCGGTAGAAACTGCTGGGGAATCTGCTTGCGTCGGTCTCAAGCGAATTCTGGCAAAAACTTGAGGTAGAACCTGCTTGCGCCGGTCTCAAGCGAACTCTTGCTGGGGAACATATTGACGACTAGGAACATTTTGATCGTCGTGAGAGAAATCTTGAGTGAGCAGTACTGCAAAATACTACTGCGCTGGATAAAAGGATTTTGAGCAACACTACAAAATATCTGCTTTTGGATAAAATGGATTTGGACAATATCAAAAAATACTCATTTGGCTGATGAAACGCGGGCCGGAACGAAAGAAAATCATCGAAACGGACCAAAAGAATAAAATAGCATCGAGGAAGAGGCGCACCAAAGATGGGCCTACAAATAACGAACTTATAACGAATTTTTGAAAATCCGTATGGAGGGAACACAAGGAAGAGGCGCAGCAAGAGCTGCGTCTCTTGGAAGAGGCGCAGCGCCTGCTGCGTCTTTTCCCCAATTTGGCTCTTCTGCGTAAAAACGCGAAATCAGAGGGGTTTGTGTTCATTATTTCGAAACACAATTCTTGCAATTTCTCTCTCAAATCTTCACCATTTCCGTCGACGTTTGATCCAAAAGCTTGCTTTAAATATGACTAATCGAGGTATGTGTTCCAATCTTGCATTAATCATCTACATTTGTTGAATTTTGAGCCGCGAAATTTAGGGTTCTCGATCCTTTTGATCGAAAATTTGGGGCTTTTCCCCCAAATGGACTTGCCTTGCCAAATTGATGCTAGAAATGGATAGTAGGTGATGTTAGGAACATAACCATGTATTTGTTTCGAATTTTCATCGAGTTTTGAGCCTTTGAGCGAATTTTGAGACGGTTTTACAGCTAAACCGTAAATTGCTTCGAAAATAGCCTTAGGATTGCCCATTTGCGATGAAACTTGATATTTGGGATCCTTGGATGATGGGTAAACTTTCTACCATCTCGGAATTTTGGTTTGTGACAACTTTTTCAGGACACCTTTCTAGGGCATAATCGCCGTTATAACGAAATGCTGTCGAATTTTCGACTTGAACCCGGAACTAGGCTTTGAACCGGACTTGACTTGACCCAATTTATCATATGAGTAATCGGGTTGGCGGGAACGTGGCCAAGGATGGCACGAGAGGAGCAGTTTCCAGGGCTTTGAAGGCTTGAAAACCCCTTAACAAAGGCTTGTCGTCGTGTGACGCGGCCTGAATTTACTTTAATGTCGCAGGTGATGAGGCTTCTACTTCTGGGAGAGCTCCCATGGAGATAGACGCTGTTACTGTTGAGGAGGCTTTAGAGCAGGCCTTCACCGCTGCGGTGATGGCTTGCGGAGACGAGGCTCATGAGGAGGAGGCTGCCGAGGAGGAGGAGGCCCCGAGACGGGCCAACGTCGGGCGAGGAGGCCGTCAGCTGAGAGGAGCTCCTGCGTGGGCTGAGACCTGGGAGAGTAGGCACCTTGTGTGGGCTGCAGAGGGTCACCTGTCCTACAGGACGGTGAAGAGCTTGGTAAATAAGAATTCACTACTCATTACCTATTCTCTTTCATTCTTTTTGTCCAAATTTCTTTCAAATTTCAGTCAAAACTAAAGATAGCTTTGTTTCAAATCATAATAGGAAGCCGGGAACATCAGGTCGTTCTCGGGTTACACGACAGCGATGGAGCACTACGAGCATTGTCGGCGAGGAGAGGGCCATGATCGAGCGTGAAGCGTTCGGTCCTCCTGGTTCAGTCCGGAGGGATATCGTGAAGAGGAAGTTGCGGGCTAACCTTAGCCTGGTCCGCGTTTTCTTGGATCGATTCTGGGATACGACTTCGACGTTTCACCTACCCTTTGGTGAGGTGGGAGTCACTCTGGAGGATTACGGCATGATTTCTGGTCTGCCGTGTGGGACCGAGGAGATGGTGTGGCCGGAGACTGCTATGAGGGCGGATTCGGCTGAGGCGAGGAGATTGATCGGCTGGAACTTATCGCCGAAGGCTGTTGCGATCTTAGGGTTTGGTACCCGATGACTTACGTCCGAGACTACTTTGCGGGGAAGACCCGTGGCGGTGACGATTGATGGGAGGGAGACAGCTCCTCCTCCTCCTGTCACAGTGGGCGGAGGGCTCGTCTGTGGCTTTGGTGGTTTCTGTCTTCGATTTACCTCGGAGACAAGGGCGAGAGGCTATCGACGAAGCTCCTTCCCTTTCTTTCGACTGAGTTCCCTAGGGCCTTTGGGACCGGGTCATTTCTTTGGTTTGCGGTCCTCATCCGCTTCATGAGGGCCATGGTTCGTCCGGAGTTGATGGAGAAGGGGACTTCTCCTGGCGCTGTCGGACCTAGACTACTGTTGGAGGTATGAACCTTCCTTTAGACCAAAGTAAATTCCTTTTTTTTTTTTACCAAATCACGAAAGATCGTCATTGATTATTTTGTTTTACAGGCGTGGGTGTACTCTTACTTCCCGAGTCTCGCGCCCAAGAGGACGGAGTCGCTGGAGAGGGCCTATCCCGTGGTGAGGGATTGGGTCATGTGCCGGACGAAGAGCAAGCGTTCTTCTCACAATGTCTACCGGCGGGACGTGAACGCTCTTCAGCTGAGCAGCGTGAGTGTCCCATTTGTATTCATTTACTCTTTTTATCCCTTGCCTTTACTTGATCATAGGAATGATTTTTTTTTTTTCCTTCGTATTGTCGTAGTGGGTGCCCAGACCTTGGACGGAGTACGCAGGAGCGCCTCCTTTTGTCGCTGAGGTCCTTCAACCTAGGAGCCCGAGCCGGCTGCTGCTGTGGACGTCGATGGGTCCTGTGTGGTACTTGGGCGAGCGGTTGGCTCGTCAGTGCTCTCGGGACGCGTTGACGGTTCCCGTCGATCCTCCCAGGACGATGTTTAGGGAGCCTTCTGAGGCTGAGAGGGAGGCGGACTTGGCTGGTGCTAGTGGCGACGACCTTCTTCTCCCTGGCGAGGACTACTCGGCGTTCCTTTACGGGAGGTTGGCGTACTGGCCGGTAGTGGTGAGTATCTTTTACTTTTTCTTGATTTCGATTTTGAGGATTGCGACGAAAGATCATCGATTAACGAGAGCTATTGGTCTTTGCAGGAGGTTGAGGCGGCGGGCATCGAGCCCCCAGAGTACCCCGAGACCCTCGAGTACACTGACGCGACTGGGAGGACGACGATCTCCGAGTTGCGTGACTTCGACGTAGCTGTGACGGATGATGGCTTAGATGACTGGCAGCATCTGATTCGGAGGGTAAGTCTCCGACTTGTATGACTTTTGTGTAAGAACACATTTGATTGAGTTTGCTGAGAATTTCTTTTGAAAATGCAGGTCGCACCGTCCCGGTTCGTGGCATTATGGAGGGTGGCCAACCGGCTACGAGCTACTGCCATCGAGGCACTCGTCGGTGGTCGGGGTCGTCAGGTATGAACCTTATTTGATTTTTGATTTTGATTTTTTGATTTCCAATTTTGCTTGAACCGATTGACATGAGCCAATTTGTTGCTGTTTACAGGGTGACCGCGAGCTGGAGCAAGAGTTGTCCCAGTCTCGGGAGGAGACCGCTCGCTTGTTGAGGGAGCTCGAGGTTCGGGACGCCGAGATCGCCGTTCTGGTGGCGAGAGTTGCCGAGTTGGAGGGCGTCCAGCAGTAGCCTTGCGTAGTTTTGTAGACTTGTACATTTGGACATTTGATTTTTGAACATTTTTGGACTCTGTTTGGGGCGCAAGCCCCCAGTTTGCTTGGACTTTTGGACTTTATTCGGGGCGCAAGCCCCCAGCTTGCTTGTAAATTTGTATATACGATGGCCTGAGTGCCTTTGCTGCTGGGTTGTGTTGCTTGTACCTGCAGGTTAGTTCTTGAACAGGTTTGGTAGACAACGGTTTGCGCCGTCATGCTGCCGAAATTTACATGGAAATTACGCAAAACATACATTTTATATATATGGCCTTTTAACCAGCGCAAAATGAGACTCAAAAGAGCGCAAAAATGCAAAAAATGCAAAAATTTTGTCGGAAATGACCGGACGGTAGGGAGGGTTACCCCCTAAAAAAGAAAAAAGAGAAATCTGTAAGTGTGGAAATGAAATGTTGAAATGAAAACAAAAGAAAATTATTTCCCAAAAAGAAAATGAAATTTACTTCCTAAAAAAATAAAAAATGAAATTCATTTCCTAACAATAAAAAATTTGAGTGTCATGAAATGGCGAAGGTGTCGATGGTAAACTGCTCGTATTTACCAAAATAAAATCCCGTAGGAATAGGAAATTATTCGTTATAGAATTAGGAAAGATCCAAACGCGGAAATCACAGAAAGTGAGCCTGGGGAAGAGGCGCAGCATGAGCTGCGTCCCTTTGAAGAGGCGCGAAGCCGCGCTGTTCCCAAGCCGGTCCGTTCTGGCGGATTTTTGGAAATAGCAATTAGTATAAATAGAAGCGTCGACGGGGCGTTAATTTACACAATTCTTCCGTCTCTTCCTCGTCTATTCACATAAAACTCTCAAAATAAATCTTCAAGAGAAAATTGTCATCATGAATACTTTGGAGATCCGCTTGAAGGAATGGACCAACGAGTTTTCGAATATGGAGAAGCACGACATGGGTGCTTATAACCTTGGGTCTTTGTTGAGTTTGAAACTCATTAAGGTAGTAAAACCGTTCTTGGATGCTTGCCTTGACTATTGGGACCCGAATTATCATGTTTTCGCGTTCCCTGGAGGTGATATTTGCCCGTTTCCTGAAGAAATTGCCGCTATTGGTGGGTGGGACCCCGAACATTTACCTGCGATTCCTTCCACTTCACAAGGGTATAAGAGCAAATTCAGAGACTTGCTTGGACTGACTAGACTTGAGGTGGATCGCTTAGTTACCCCGAAAGGCGTGAGAATGTTGGACTTTGTAGACCGATTCATTAACAGGGCCGATCCTACTGTTTCCCATGTTGCCAGGAGGAGGGCATTTGGCTTTTGTTTGCTGCACGTGTATGTCTTCCAAGGACACGTTGATGAAGATTTGAGAGGTGATCCCCGTCTTTTGGGTCTTATTGAGCAAATGGAGCTGCGCAGGAGCCCAGCTTGCTTGTGCTTAGGAGAGATTATCTTGGGTTTGGATAATAGGAAATCCAACCGCGATCTGCCGTTCTTGGGGAGTCCCGTCATTTTGCAGGTAAGAGACATCATTTTTTTCTTTTTCTTTCTTCTTTTCTTTTTTTCGTTTTCTTTTTTTTTCGTTTTTTTTTCTCTTTTTTTTTCGTTTTTTTTTTTGTTTTTTTTTTTTCGTTTTTTTTTTGTTTGGTGTCTAATACCTGCTCTTGGTAGGTTTGGCTTATGGAACGGCTCCGATTGATCGAGCCCCCAGTTCATGCACTTTCCTATCATTCCCGTATGATTGCGATGAGGACGCGGTTGTACATGGTGGACTTCACCCGGGTCTGCGATTATTGGAAGAACAAGCTGAAAAGTGATGATGGCCCGTTGATTAGGTGGGTTGTACCGTGGTGGCACCTCAAGTCTGTCACTGGAGTGTCTTCTTTGGATCCTACTAGGTCCGTGCGCATTCCGGGATTGGAGTTCATGGTATGCATCTTTCCGGAAAGATTGATGAGGCAAGTTGGGTTGAAGCAGACGATCCCTAGGCTTGATACCGTCCCAGATCGGCTATGGCGCTTACTACAGAGAACCGAAGAGAGTGGGCTATTAAATGGGCCCAAAGAAACATGTGGTTCTTGAGTTTCTCCGCCAATGCTTTGTGGGTGTCGGACTCTTATCTGAGGTGGAGAAAGGCTGCAACTCCGGAAGAACGCGAAAGACTGAGGAAACGTGAGCCTGTTGACTACAAGGTGCGCGAGGGAGAGAAAGAGAAGGAGAAGCATCTGACAGAGGGAGAAGAAGAAGCCAGGTTTCAGGTCATTCACCCTTCAAAGAAATCAAAGACTACTCCTGTTGCGGAAATGGTGGTTAGAAAGAATGGCAGAGTCATGCCTCGAGAAAGACCGTTGGTGATTAGGTCTGAAGTGGTGCAAGAGCGCCCGGCTCGAGGTCGTGACAAGAAATATGACAAGAGTGACAAGGGCAAGGGGAAGATGGAGGAATAGCCCGAGTCCTTATTTATTATTTGATTATTATTATTATTGTTGTTGTAATAAAAAGGAGGGATTTTTAGAATCCTAGCCTATTCTATTTTTATTATGTAACGTACTATTATTATTTAGAAATTGAATGAAATAAAAAAGGTTAAATGGTTATGAAACCGTTGAGATTTTCCACTTATTATTCTTGTCGAATTTCAAATGCAATGCAGATGTCCTTCTATTTACATTTTTTTTTTTAGATTATAATGGGTTGAATCCCGTGAAGGATTGCCTATACGTATTCACTTAAAAAGCGAAATCAAACCCTTGCGCGTAGTTCAATTAAATGTAAAAGAATAATTGTCCGAAGCAAGAGCTTGTAATGAACATAGAAAATAAGCATGAGCTTTTGCTTACTCTGAAGGTGCGAATTTAGTTTATTTGATGATATGAGGATGACAAACTTGTCAAAATGCAAGAGCACAGTGACATTTAGCTTATTTCGGCTTGGCCAGGGGCCGTTTATTTAGTGCCACAAGAGCGACGCATGGGTTTACGCGAGGCGCGTTTTTTGTCCTATTCTAGGCATAGTACCGTTTCAATTGGTCGAGGTTTATGGGGTTTGAAAACTCATTCCCATCTAGGTCTGTGATTCTAACCGCACCTCCTGGGAGTATGGATTTGACTAAATATGGTCCGGCCCAATTAGGTTTGAATTTTCCCCTTGGGTCGACAGGTAAAAGAGCTCTAACCGATTTGAGTACTAAGTCTCCTTCTTTGATGTTTCCTGGCCTAACCCTTTTGTTGAAAGCTCGTTTGATACGGGCTTGATATGTTTGGACATTATGTAAGGCGCGTAGCCTACGTTCATCCAGGAGGATGAGTTCTTCATACCTATCCTTCTTCCAATCGGCCTCCGGGATTTGGCTTTCTAGTAGAATACGCAAGGATGGTATTTCTAGCTCGACTGGTTGTACGGCTTCCATGCCGTAGGTCAAATAGAAAGGAGTAGCCCCGGTGGGCGTCTGTGACAGATGTACGGTACCCCCACAAAGCAAAGGGTATCTTGCTTGGCCAATCTCTATAGTTGCCAGTCATTTTCTTGAGAATTGTGACAACGTTCTTGTTTGCTGCCTCTACCGCGCCGTTAGTCTGTGGTCTATAGGGCGAAGAGTGGTGATGCTTAATCTTGTATTTGGCTAGCAATTGCTCAGTTTCGGCTTGAAAGTGTGACCCATTATCGCTAATGATCTCATGTGGGCAACCATATCGACAGATGATGTTGTTTTGTATGAATTTGGCCACATTTTTAGCCGTAAGACCAGTGTAGGAAGCCGCTTCTACCCATTTGGTGAAATAGTCAATCGCCACTAGGATGAAACAGTGACCTCCTGTTCCGGCTGGGGTTATTTTCCCGATTATGTCAATTCCCCATGCAGAGAATGGCCAAGGAGATGTCATCGTGTATAGCAACGAAGGAGGGACATGTTGTACATTCCCGAAGATTTGGCAATTGTGGCAGTGTCTCACGTATTTGATGCAATCGGATTCCATTGTGGTCCAATAATACCCTAAACGTGTGATTTTCTTTGCCATCATGGGTCCACTCATGTGAGGACCGCATTCTAAGTCGTGGACTTCTTCCATCACCTTTCGTGCCTGTGAATGATCGAGGCAACGTAGGATTACACCAAGAGGCGTTCTTTTGTATAGTTCTCCTTGCATCAGAATGTATTGGGAAGCTAATAGGCGTATAGCACGTTGTCCCCTTTTGTCCATATCTGGTGGATAGGTACCATTAAGCTTGAAATTCAGGATTGCTTGGAACCGGGTTCTGTGCGATTTCCTCTTCATCGGTGATTTGATGGACGTAAGCGCTCGACCGTCGTTCGATACACAAGGGCATTTCCACCATGTGATCTGGCATATTTATTAGAGATGCAAGTTTCGAAAGAGCGTCTGCAAATTGATTTTCCTCCCGAGGTAGGTGTAGGTATGTTACATGATCAAAGAATTGAGCGACTTGGTCTATCCTAGCCTGATAGGGTGCGAGGCTTTCACTTCGGATTTTCCAGGATCCTGTAACTTGGTTGATGATCAGTGATGAGTCCCCATGTACTCGGAGGTTTTTGATGCCTAAGCTTACTGCCGCTTGTAGTCCAATGAGACAAGCTTCGTATTCGGCAGCATTGTTTGTCACCTCGAAGTCGAGTTTGACAGCAATCGGTGTATGCTCACCTTCAAGAGAAATGAGCAACACTCCTATTCCGAATCCTCTTAAGTTTGATGCTCCATCAAAGTACAGATCCCAGGAGTCTACATCTGTTTGAAGTATATCCTCGTCGGGAAATGACCAAGTATCTATGGTTTGTGCGTCGTTGATGGGATTTTCTGCGAAGAATTCGGCGACGGCGCGACCTTTTATGACTTTCAGTGGCACATATTTAAGGTCGAATTCTGAGAGCATCAGAGTCCATCTTGCCAGACGTTCGTTGAGGACGGGTTTCTCGAAGAGGTATTTGACTGGATCCATTTTGGAGTATATCTTGACGGAGTAGCTAAGCATGTAGTGACGTAGCTTCTTCGTTGCCCACACAAGAGCGAGGCATGTCTTTTCGAGTTGCGAGTATTTGCACTCATATTCCAGGAACTTCTTACTTAGATAGTAAATAGCTCTTTCTTCGCTTCCTACGATTTGAGCCAACATGGCACCCATGGCGGTTTCGATTCTTGTGAGATATAAACCAAGAGGTTGATCTCGTTGTGGTGGCATGAGCACTGGTGGTTTAGCCAATATCTCCTTGATTCGGTCAAACGCCTTTTGACAATCATCATCCCACATGGTGTGGTCTGTTTTCTTGAGTTTCTTGAAGATAGGCTCGCAAATCATCGTGAGTTTCGATATGAATCGACTTATGTATTGTACTTTTCCCGGAATCCTCGACTTCTTTTTTTTTGAGGTTGTGGCATTTCGATCTGAGCTTTGATTTTGGAAGGATCTATTTCTATACCGCGTTGGCTAACGACATATCCCAGGAGTTTCCCGGATGTTACCCCAAATGTGCATTTACGGGGTTGAGTCTCATGTTGTACTTTCGTAGCCTTGCGAAGAATTTGTGAAGGTTTGCAATATGTCCCTCTCTTTCCTTGGATTTGACGATCATGTCATCTACATATACCTCAACTTCTTTGTGCATCATGTCATGTAGGAGTGTAGTTGCGGTGCGTTGGTATGTAGCTCCGGCGTTAATCAATCCGAATGGCATTACCGTGTAGCAATATGTTCCCCATTGGGTGACGAATGCGGTCTTGTGCATATCTTCCATGGCCATCTTGATTTGGTTATAACCCGCATATCCATCCATGAAGGATAGTAATGCGTGGTCTGCAGTATTGTCTACCAATATGTCAATGTGAGGTAGAGGGAGGTCATCTTTCGGACTTGCTTTGTTCAAGTCCCTGAAATCAACACAAACACGGATTCTCCCATCCTTTTTGGGCACGGGTACTATGTTAGCTACCCAGTCGGAATACTCGGAAACTTTGATGAACCCGGCTTTGAATTGCTTGTCCACTTCTTCCTTAATCTTTAGAGCCCATTTTGTTCTCATTCGTCGAAGCTTCTGTTTTACAGGTTTGAAACCTGGTTTAATCGGAATCCTATGTTCGGCGATATCTCTGTCGATCCCTGGCATGTCTTTGTAGGACCAAGCGAAAACGTCTTTGAATTCATTTAGGAGGTCTATGAAATCGGCCCGTTCGGTAGAGCTCAAGGTAGTCCCTATCCTAAGTTCTTTGGGTTCTAGTTCGGTTCCAACATTGATGGGTTCGGTGTCCTCTATTACAGTCCCCTTCCCCTTCCCGTAGTATTTCTTTGGCTACGTAGGGAGGTATTTCGGTCAAGTCTGGGTCTTGGTCATCCTCGGTATCATCGTAAATGAATTGCACTCAAGATAACGCAAAGAGTAAAGCGAACCCGATTTATTCATATTAAGATTTGAGTAAAGTTGAAACAAAGAAGCCAACCGATCCATGGTCGGTGGCGGCAAAGGGACAAGAATTGGGGCATTTCCCGAACTACCGTGACTACTTGAGGCTAAGCTAGGAGAAACAAAGGGAGTGGGGATGACAACAGGAGTAGATTCTCTAATGACTCCTCTAGACTCGACTCGACTCCGACTCCGACTCCGACTCGAACTCGTCGTCTTCCGGTTCTCCTTTGAACATCTCTCCTTCTCCAAAGAGTGAGCTTGAAGAGTCTTCCTTGGTTGTTGGTCCATTTGATAGATTTTCTCCATCCTTTCTGCTGCTTTGTGTTGATTTCTGTGATCAACGCGGTGGGGTTGAAGCGATCGTCCTGAAGTATCATAGTAATGATCTCATCCTGCGCGGCCCTAATGAATCGATCTTCTCCAAACAATAGGCTAACAACTTGTTCGTCGAATCAAGGTGCTTGACGGGTTTTGACGGTAGGAACCGTTTCGGGAGGAATGAAGTAGCAATCGTGAAAGATCTCGATTCCGGCTAACTTCCTCTCATGATAATGCCAAGGTTCGGGAAATCCGTGAAAGAGTTCTGAACTTCCTTCTTGAACGAAGTACCCATTTAGAGTGGGGAGATATGGCCTCATTTGGACTCCCACGTGCTTGCGATTTTGGACTTGGGCGAGCATTTCGAGAACTTCTTCTTTTGTGGGTTTGTACCCTAGTCCAAGTGGTATCCTTGTCGAGTTGCCTTCCTTGTATGGTGCGAAGGTGTTCTTCCGAATTGGGTTTAAAGGCATTCCAGGGAAGTATCCCTGAGATTTGAGTATGTGGTTGACCACCAAGTTGGAGTAGGGATTATAGTATAAGGGTGCCAACTCACTTTCTATGATGTTTACACTTTGGAAGCCCCCAAGTTCGTATACGGGATCCGCAAGGACTTGATTGTTTGATTGTTTCTCGATTATTGCCTTGATGGGTGACGAAGTGATCGTCACAACTTTGCCATTTAGTGGGATCTTGATCTTTTGATGTAGGGTGGATGTTACCACTTTGGAAGCGTGAATCCAAGGCCTTCCTAGAAGTATGTTGAATGAAGCTTCGATGTCCACTATTTGGAAGTTAACCTTTCGTTCAATCGGCCCCGTGGCTATGGTTAGGTTAACAAGTCCTACCACTTTTCGTCGCGTACCGTCATATGCACGAACACCTTGATTTGTAGGAGTCCAATCCGACTCCTTCATGCCTAGTTTGTATGCCGTTTTGAGGGGTATGACGTTGACCGCGGAGCCATCGTCTACCAAGGTCATTGGCACATTTTTCTTTAGACAAATGACAGTGATGTATAGAGCAAGGTTGTGACTAGCGCCAAAAGGTGGCAAGTCTTCATCCGAGAAAGTAATAGGATTACTTAGCTTAGGTGATTCTTGGAAGACCAAGTTGACTACATCTTCAGGAGTGGAGTTATGTGCCACATTCAATTTGGCCAAAGCTTGCAGTAAAGCTTGGCGATGCGGAAATGAGCTTGCCACTAGTTGCCAGACTGAAAGATCAGCCTTGGTTTTCTGTTATTGCTTGAGCAAATGATCAGTGGGGTCATCTTCGTTGTCATTTGGTGTAATGACGTTGGTTGGACCGTTTTGAATAGTGCTTTGATATGGGCGACCCGAACGAGTTAGGTGATCCACATCTTGGTCTTCACCATTTTGGACTATTTCCTTGACTAAGGAGTTTTCAATGAGATATTCGTCTTCATCATCATCGGCCCAAACCCCATTGATCGCAGACTAGTTCCTTCATTCTCATGATATCACTTTCTAGTCGTATGATTTGATCGACTAGTTTATCGACCACGGTGACTACTTCTTGCATAGTGGCATTTTGAGAGAAGATCAATGGTACGCGTTCTTTAGGTATTGCATTGGGATTGCGCAAGGCCGTTACCATGTTTTCTAGTTCCCACACTTGTCTATCTACATTCCTTGCCCATGTGATGAAGTCGGAAATGGTAGGGGAGATAGTAGAGTAGAGCCTTTCTTTCTCAATTGCATGAATTTCATTTTCGGTGGGAGAAATGAGGTGTGAGCAATCTAAGGTAGATTCGTCACTTGTAATCACTAGAACTCCAAGAGGATTCTGAGTGTTGTTGGGCTTACCTCCTGGTGGAATTGGAAGTCGACCATCTTCAATCATATCTTGAAGCACGTGTTTCAACTTGTAGCATTTTTCCGTGTCGTGCCCTGCCCTTGCCCCTATGGTATTCACGAGATTTAATTTTCATCCCAAAACTTGGACTTCTTTTCGGGTTCGGGAGTAGGTCCAATGGGTTGGAGTTTACCTTGCTTCATTAACCTTTTTAGAGCGTTTGAGTACGTATCCCCAAGGTTTGTGAATTTCCTTGGTGGAGTAGTTTTCTTGGATGGCTCGAGAAGGTTAACTTCGTCGGTCTTGCTAGTAGAGCCGTATGAACGACTTGTGGACCCTTGATATCCTCGACCTACCGTTTTGGACAAGAGTCCTTTGCGGATGTCATCTTCAATTCGTGTCCCTAGTACGGTTAAGTCCTTGAAAGTCTTGATGTTTTGATATCTCAAATGGTTGGCATATATGGGCTTGAGATTATCCACAAACTTTTCCACAAGAGTAGCCTCATCCGGGCGTTCAACTAGTTGAGTACTAGTCTTCCTCCACCTACTTAGGAAGTCGGTGAATCCTTCTTTGTCATTTTGGGTAAGAACCTCTAGAGTACGCATGTTGACTTGGATCTCGGCATTATCCGCGTATTGTTTCGAGAACTCGATTGCGGCGTCTTCCCAAGTAGCGACCTTCTTGTGATCTAAAGTGTAGAACCATTGCTTCGGAATGGTGTCAAGAGATGAAGGAAAGATCCTTAAGAACATCTCGGGTTTGATGCCTTTGATAGACATGTAATCCTTGAAGGCACGGATGTGGTTCAAAGGGTTCTCATGTCCTTTAAACTTAGGGATATCCGTCATGCTAAAGTTAGTTGGCAATTTGGAATTGACGGCTTCATACTTGCGATTGTTTTCCCTATAAATGTCATCCCCCTTAAGGTACATCAATTGCTCCTCTAGGTATTGGAGTCTCTTCTCGGCTGTAGTTGTCCCTATGATAGGATTCTCATCCCCAGACTCGTCATCGGAGAAACGTAGTACTTCACCTTTAAGGGGAGGCAACCTTCCCTCTACATCAAAGATACGGCCTTCGATGAGCTCAAGGCGGTCATAGGTTTGGTTTTGGGTAACTTGCATTTGGGCTAGCGCGGCTAGGATTCGATCATTACTATCTTGAATTTGCTGGAGATTTGTTTCTTCACTTGATCCGGGCATCTTGGAAACTGGATAAGAGATCGGCGACGAATCAAAACACGATCGACCATTCTATCACACTTGCTAAAAGAGGAAAAGTTTTGACTCGTGAAGTGGGTGTGTGCCACTTGTGTTGAGTGGATTTTGAAGAAAGACAAGGTCTTTGAAAATGTGTGTCATAGTCAACTGTAGTGTAGTTGTAGGAGTGGACTCGAAGTGAGGTTTGAAATGGGCTTTGTGGCCCGAATTTTGACACGACGAACGGACAGGGTTTTGACCGGATTTTGCGCTAATTGAAGGCCTATTTTTTTTCGAAATTTTTTGTTTTAAAATTGGGTTTTGATTTTTGAAAATTTGTCATGATTTTGTTTAGAAATGGTGATCACATAAGGTTTACATATTTATACAAGCATTATAACGGGATGCTGAGTGCATTTAAAAGGGTTTTGGTTTAAAGGGTGGGTTGCCATACCGAACCACCAAACCCGAAGTCTGTGGAGAGGCTCGTGCCAAACAAGAGTAAGGCCGATTCCTAGTCCATTTCCTCAAGTAGTGAAGGCCCTTGATACAAACAAGAGTAAGCATCATGGTATGGATGACGTCAATCGCTATCCATCCTTAGGCCCAAATAAGAATTAGGACCGTTTAGACGGGACGATTGGTCGAATGGGTTGGGTTGGGCCTAGGAAGGCCGAATAAACGATCTAGGAAGACCGAGTTATGAAAACCGACAATTGTCTTGTACAAACTTATTCCCTAACCTTGTTCAAGTTTCACCCTTGCTACACGTAAGTGTACTATCCCAGTGAGTCGCCAAATCGTGGACAGCGGGCCGCCCACTGGGGCGCTTGGTGAAGGTCGAAAAACAAGCGTTTGCATTTTGTAAGGAGTCGCCACCAATTTTTATGGGAAATTGGAACCGTTCGAATACCTCGTGTCATGTCAAGACACAAAGTAGTGACATGAACACTAAGCAATCGTTACCCTTAGCATTCTATGTCTAGAATGACTCTCGTGGATGCCAATGAACACGGGTGCTCACGGAGATCTGGAGTAAGGGGTGAGGGTACGTATTAGGAAGCTCTTTTGATCGAACACCTAATCCCGCCCGCCTCGATAGCGGCCTCTACTAATGATTAGGGAAGTTATTCGTACTTGATATATCGTCGGCTATATGCATGCAATGCAACATCCAAGTTTTAATCCTAGCATGTGAGAATTAACTAAGTCGGTTGACACATAATTTAGCATACAATTGGGTCGAAGTAGGATTTAATGCTCATTTTCATGTGAAAAACATACAAGCAATAAAAAAAATACAATAATTATAAATTACAATAACGAAAATTACATTAATTACAATGGAACAGGCGATTTATGTCGAAAATACCTTTAAAACGGATAATTTGAGAAAAGAATAAAAGAACAAATTAACGAACGAATGTAATGATGATAATACGATTAATAATTGATTAAACGTAGACTAATTAAACTAGGTCAAGGCGAGAAATGGAGTTCGGGGACGAGAACTCAACCAGAAACAAAGCGCAGCAGAGTCGCGCTTTGAATAGGCGCGCAGACGACGCGCGTCTGTTCCCCGGCTCGGTCTTTTGTGAAGCCGTAATTGCAAGCCGTTAATGTCGATTGGTGATTTAAAGGATTAGTTGATGATATTTACTCGGATGAAAGTGATTAACAGGTTAATTACATGTGAATGATGGTCATAAAAGCGATAAACATGAATGGTACGGATGTAAACGAATTAATTACATGAAATTATGATGAAAACATAAATGAGTCCTCTGTTGAAATAAGTCAATTAGGCTAAATACGACGGATATACAACGAATATGCGAATAAGCAGATGAAAACTATATCGATGGCGAATTCCAGAAATTCAATATGAACAAATTGAATCTCTAAAATCCGGGTTTGAATTTAATGACGAAAACCCGCAAATATGAATTAATTAGGATTTAAGTCGGATTTATGATAAATAAAACATGTGCATGAATGATGAATTATATGATACAGGATACATGTGAATTATCAAAGATGATTATATCAAAGAATTAACGGACGAACAAATAACAAATAAAAAGAAGCGAATTACGAGAGGACGAGGAAGAAGAAAAGAAGCGAGAATCTGGCGGCCCCTCACGAAGAGGCGCAGCGGAACTGCGCTTCTTCAAGAGGCGCAGCGATTCTTTGCGTCTTTTCTCGACGTCTGTCTCACGGAAATCCGCAAAAACAGAGTTTTAAAGCACGGTTTTAGAAATCGGTTTTAATGGTGTTTTCGACATAAATCTTACAATGGTGATACGATAGATAAAATACAATAAATAAAAGAGGAATTATACACCCTCAGACTTACATGTTGACGGAACGAGATGAACTAAGATATCGACTAGTGAATGCTCGACGCGAATGCAAAGAGAGTGCCCTCGTAAGAGGAAAACGATTGATTAATTAAGTTGATTATTGGTGTAGTTGGTCAAATTGGTCGGTCATGCAACGGAGAGGTTGGTACCGGAAAGATCCGAGCTTACGTGGTCGAAAGTTCAAGCACGTAGGCGCCAATAAGTAAGAACAAAGTCTAGAATGCAAAGGGAGAAGAGAAGGGCGGACACTCGCGTGAGAAATATGAGGAGCGAAAGCTCCTATTTATACTAATCACACGACGGAATTAGGGTTTCGGAGACTCTTTGGAAGTGAATCTCGGAAAGATATGAAAAAGATACGTAAGACATGCAAAGAAGGGCCTGGGAAAAGGCGCAGCAGACCATCTGCGTCTCTTGGAAGAGGCACAAAGACTGCGTCTATTCCCGTGGAGGTTTCCTCCTGCTGAAGAAAGATTTCCGCGTTTGAGTTATGGTAGGACGGAAATAATTCGATTATCTTATGAATATTACGGGATATTATTTGCCAAAAGATAAAATTTATGAAATATGGAATAGAAATATCCGGAACATTCCAGAATATTCCGACTCGGGATTTAACAGTTATCAGAAAATGGAGACGGTTTTTGACCCGGACTCCGAATGTACTCTAATTACTGCCAAAACGACCGTATCGGGACGTAGATGACAACTAAGAGGTCGACATTTAATATTTGAGCAATCACTTGACGATAATCTTACGAACTGTCACAAATCGTTCCGCGTATCAAACATGCGGCCCAATCATCACCGGGTGGTTTGCGGGAGGTGCAGAAATGAGGTATCTACAGTGCTTGACAATTGATTTCTTTCCAGTCTTTTCAATCAATTTTTCTTTAATATTCTTATGCTACCTTGTAGATCTTGCCTCTGTTTATATGTCATAATTGAACATTCGTCTTATATATTGGGTGTTTACTATCTTGATAAGAAGTGCATTAGCAACTCAAGTTGCTTGGGATCGTATATAACCTATAAAAACACAAATAAATCATTTGTTAACTAATTCTTCGTACTTTCATTTTTTTCCTCAACCAAAAATCATGATATGCTAACTAAGGAGTAAATCCAATAAAAGTAAGAGCATTCCTTAACATCATGTACCTTAAACCGGTGAAAGGCACATTAAAATCGCACAAATTCTTGTGAAATAACTACGTACCTATTAAAACAAATGAAATATCACAACTTCTGTGTAAGACGACCGTATAGAAGAACAATAGTTAAAATTGAATACATGGTTACCAATAACCATAAATGGTAAGAGCGTCTCTCATATGCGGCGATTTACGTCAAATTATCAATGATCCATCTCCTTTCTTGAAAATACACTGCACAAAAAACGAAATATTAAAACCAAATTAAAATTTGACAGTAAGAAAAGTAACAAAAAAAGGGAAATAAAGTAGCTAAAAAAATAAGATGAGGGGATGTGTAGCACCCCAAAAACGATTTGTTGTCATGGTATATTGGTATATACACAATTAGTTAAATTTCGTTTAGAAGTATTTCATCCTGCATCAAACTCTATAAGATAAGGAAAAAACAAAAGAGTTTTAATTCATCTTTTTGTTATACAGAGAATAGAGTAAGAAGTAGCCATTGACTAAAAGACTTCTTTCACATCTGTTACTTGCTTACGGTTATCTAAGTAGATATGGAGTATATAACTTATCAGCATAATATGAAGGTATATTTAATCTATATAAAAGTTGGTACTCTGCTATTGGTTGAAAGAATTTTGGAAAACTTGGATTCTTTATAATCGCTCGAAAAAAGCTTCCTTTAATAATATAGATAGATATTGATTTGTTTTATATTATTATATGTATACGTATTTTACAGGACCGGCCCAGAGGGTGTGCAACCCGTGCGGATGCACAGGGCCCCCAAAATTTTGGGGCCCAATTCTGTTACAACAATTACAGTTTAAGTAAATAACGATGCATAACAGTTTAGTAATACACTGATGGCATAGTGGTTGCTATCCTAAATCTTGCACCGCGTTCGACTCCCTTCATGGGATCTTTTTGGTTACTTTTCAAATTGTGGCCCACTGTAGTTTGTTTTTTTCTCATTTATTTCCTCTCTTCCACCTCTATATTTCACGTACACTACAACGTTAGTGTTATTTTTTCCTTTCCTACTCCCTCCGTCCGTTAGTGTCCATTTTTTTTTTCGTCAAGAGGGAACCCGCAGCCGCTATCATCGGTGCGCACTGGATAAACCCTTAGATACACGTAATAGCCTGCAAACTACGTATACCGGGTAAACCACTTGAGAATAACAGACTCGAAATCTATTAGGCATGGACTCAGGTTATAAACACTCCACAAAATTGCTCTTGTTGAGGCTTGAACCTGGGTCTCCTGGGAATTTCACCCAAATTTTAACCACTAGACTCCATAGCTGCGAGCAAAGGATTCCAATTTCATAGTTGTAGTACATGAATTTTTCATTTTTAAAATTATATTGTATTTTTATTTGGCTTCAACAATCACATTCGGTCTTCAAAATTTCGTCAACAACTCCAACCCAGGGCCCCATTGTACAAGCTCGCACAGGGCCCCTGAAATCTCAGGGACGGCTCTAGTATTTTATTAAGGTTGGAGTCTCTGTAATCGCTCGAAAAAAGTTTCCTTTAATAATATAGATAGATATTGATTTTATTTTAAGGAAATTGACCATCTTTTAGTCTCTTACAAATGTTTAGGAAAATTACCAAGTTTCTATATAATTTAATTGTAACCCAAACTATATAATATTTGCATTGAGATCCCTTAATCGGGTCCATCACACGGTGCTAGTGATTTAAAACTACATAGTATAATTAACTAGATTTTGTGCCCGTGCGTTGCACGGGTTTCTAAATAATGTTTTATTTTGAACTGAAATGGTAAAATATGAAATATCTATAACCTGCGTAATCTATAATTAATGGAATTTAGCCCCTAGGTTACATTGCCTGGAAAAAGCCTCTTCATGCGTTGTACGGACAACTAAATAATGTCTTATTTTTAGATGAGATTATGAGAAACGTATAAAAATATTCAAGGAATTCTTACATAAGGTTCTAATTTATGGCATAGATGTAAATTAAATTCTTAGTCTAGGTTGGTAGTATTTGTGTGACAGTGTGAGATATAAGCCCTATAATTAGGATTTTATCATACATATTCAACAAATTCAAATTATCGAGGAGTTAATTAGTACTCATTGATTAATATATAGTTTTAAAAGAACTATAAATTTTCCAACTTCTCACTGATTATGAATCGACAGATTTCTACATACACCTGCGCTTCAATTTTGGTGCGGTATAAATCGAGACGGTCTTTCAATAAGTTTTTTGTATTACGTGACCCTTTTGTTGTTGATTGTAACAATGGTAATTTCGTTCCTATTTATTGCCATTAATAATTGAGTGCTTTTTATTTAAATGGATTGTCTCACAATATAAGACCGTCTTATACAATAAGTACTATATTATTAGACATTAGTGACATCCCTATTAGTATCCTTCTTTTTTAGGGGAGGTATTGTATATAGTAGGAATTTTTCTCCGTCTTATACAATCTAACCTTGTTAGGAATTCTAAAAAAGTTGAATTATTAAATACTAAGAAATATACTTAGGATAATTTTATTAAATTTGTTTCGAAATCTACTCTTGTTAGAAATTCTAAAAAATTTGGACTCTCTAATATCGCTCGAAAAGTTCCTGCTTTATATATATATATATATATATATATATGTATGTATTGATTGATTATTTAGTACGTATATTAGTTGTGTAACTAGTTTTAAAACCCGTGAAAAATCACGGGTCCTATACAAATTTCTTTTTTTTTATTAATACTACTTGTATAAAATATATTTTGATTTGAAAATATTGCAGACAATAAAATAGGATGTAAATAATGAGATTGAACATAATAACACGGTAATATAAACAATAATAATAATAATAATAATAATAATATGAGATTAGTGGGGAATAGAGACATTGTATTTGTCGTTAAAATGTGTGTCTTTGTAAAAGATACAAAGAAAATCTAATCATGAGTAACTCTTCTTCTCCTCTATTAACAACCTAGTAAATTAATGGGATTTAAGCATTTAATAGAGAGTTTTTTTAATGTATATGTTGAACGGATGACGCTGCTCATTGCTCCGATGATTCATGATTTATGCTAACTCGTAAATTCAATAATGATTTGCAATCTCAATTCATCATACTCAAATTAAATAGTCTAATTACATGTATATAGACATAAGTTGTTTATATAGAAATCAATGATTAATACTCATACATGTGTTATGTATTATGTAACTTCAAAATATTGGTGCTCCGGAGATTGAGGAGTTTCTTAACCGTCAATTTAACAACGACGGTCAAGTTTTTCTCCTTCAATAGCTAAAAAAAAATAGCCTAACAAAGTGAATGAAGTAAGACTAATATAGTAATTGAATACATTGAATACGTGTGTCTCCATTTCAAATTTAATTATCATTTGAAGGTTTTTTTTTCTCTTGTAAGAATTATCCGTCAATGTTGTGTCGATACTATCACTACAACTAAAAGGCCAAGAATAACTAATAGGCTAAAACCTTAGCATAATTATTGGAACAAAAATAGATAGACTAATATCAATTAAAATGAACGACATAAAAATACATCTTCAATATGGTGATTACTCCATTCAAGAGCTTCAGATTTTATCATCCATATGAACACATCCTCCAACATCAACTATCGTGTTAACTGATATTGAACTAATATCTGAAATAAAAAAAATGATAATTCTTAAATTGTGTTCTGTACTCACCAATTGTCATGTATTAATAATTAAAATAGGAAAATCTCCCAAAAAAAGAAATTCCAAGAAAAAAAATGAGAAACATCATGCTACCTCTTAAAAAATCCACATATTTGTCGACTGTCATTTGCACGTATTGATCTCCAAGTATGTCATGCTCCTGAAAATTCAATCAATTGTACAAATTAGTATTATGCCAAAATCAATTGTACACGAAATACAAAATTGCATAAGATATACCGAGTAGATGTAAAATATTATCAAATGAGTTTTGTATTAATAATTAAAATAGGAAAATCTCCCAAAAAAAAATTCCAAGGAAAAAAAAATGAGAAACATCATCCTCTTAAAAAAAATCCACATACTTGTTGATTGTCATTTGCACCAAGTATGTCATGTTGCTGAAAATTCAATCAATTGTACAAATTAGTATTATGCCAAAATCAATTGTACACGAAATACAAAATTGCATAAGATATACCGAGTATATTTAAAATATTATCAAATGAGTTTGACCAATATAGTAAAATCTTATCATGGAAAAGAGAACATGAGAAAAATGAATTAGTTGTAGGTTGATAAAAAATTATAATAAAAATACATGTCTATTGTTGTGCTCATGGAATAAACATTATCATCTCAAGAAAAAAAGTAGTAATTAAGAAGTCAGAATATCATCAAAAATTTTAAGGTAAACTAAAATATGAATCATTAGTTCTTCAAAAAAAAAATATGAATCATTATAAAGAAACTTGAGAAATGAGTTATGGAGAAGAAAGAAGATGAAAAGTATGGTGAATTGAATAAAGTATTGAAGTGGAAGAAGATAAAAAGTTATTGTTTTCTTTAATTTTTTCTAATATTGTAATTGTAAGAATAAATATTATGGGACATAAAAAAAAATAATTATGATGATCAGACTTGCAATATGACTTCTTGAAATCATGTGGTTATATCACATGTCATTTAAAAATGTACTCAATGTTAGTTTTTTTTATACTATTTATTATATAGATTTTAAAGAAACAAATAAATGTATACTTTAATTTTATGAGATGTGTTAAAATGAAAAAATTTAGCCGATTCACTAACATCTATGTTCTCTTCCAAAAATTTCAATTAAAATGTGACATATAATTGTAAATTATAAAACTTTTATGTGAATTTTGGTAAGTTACATCTTTTTTTGGTTTTTTTAGCTTATCAAATCTTAAATATATACATTTAATTTAAGAATATTAATGATGTCTTTTGATTTTCTTTAATTTTATGTTACACAATATGTAAAGACATTTTTGTAAGGACTTTTAGTAATCATTCATTTTTTTTATAAGAATTATATCAAATAATCAATAATGTAGTAATAATTAATAAATAATTAAATAATCAATAAAAATTAATAGAAATTAATGGGGTATAAAATACTAAATGTTAATGCCATGTGAAATTAAATTAAATGCTTTAATCTAACCTGTTAACTATATTGTATAGATATACTTAAGTATTTACAGAATTTGTTTGTAAATTACTTAAATTATATAAATATTTTCTTATCCATATATTTTATATTTTCCAAAACCTTACCCTTTACGTGAAATAATTTCATGAACTAAATACACGGTATTATTACCCATTTAAAATTCTATTATTAGTGTTTAATTTCACTTAAGTATTTACAGAATTTGTTTATAAATTACTTAAATTAAATAAATATTTTATTTTTCATATATTTTATATTTTCCTAAGAAAATATTTTATATGATCTTTAATACCCAATTGTCGATTAAGTAGTTCCATAAAACATCGTCTATATATAAAAAAGTTATAGTAACAACAATAGTGATATGCCTTTAAAAAAAAGTAATGAATTAGTGATAATACAATTTTTTTTTTCAACTTCATTTATTCATCTTCGTTCTTAATTTCATATGTATTCAGTTTTTTTTTTTTATTTCGAATACATATAATACTACTCCATATAAAATATCTTGAAATTATTAACTTATAATTAATGCGTATTTTTTTATTATAGTTTTTTTTAATTAATTAAATTTAAAGCTAATGGAATATGGATGGATTTTTAAAGGAAATAAGTATTTTAAATTAATGCAATATAATAATAAATTGGATAATCCATGTCATATTAGTTTGCCAAATCACATTGTTACGTGGCTTTTTTTCATCCCGTGTGGCATTGTCTACGTGGCATTTTTCGGCTAGCCTTTTAATAATATTTATAGATATGTACATCAAATGATCAAAAACATATTCAAACATTATTGATTCACAAAATATTATTTAGATGCACGGACGTGAAATCTAGTTTCTAATAAACCCGAGCTACTCACGACACTTCGACTTAAATTTAAGTAAGATTCCTAAACTACCCTTACTTATACCCACAGGCCACACCTTTATTTTAAATAATTCCGCTTTATAGCCTAAGCAAAATCCCCAAAATCATTTCAATCCTAAAACCCCAAATATATTACCAAAAAAGAAACCTAAACCGCAAGAAAGAAAAGTCCTTCAATGGCGTCGTCTGAGATTACCTCCGTTGATGAACCTCGACGAAGGATCAATTAAACAATTTTGAAAGGGGTGATTTATATTCGAACTCTGCGCGAGTTTAATGAGTTGAGTGAGTTATACGAAGATCTTGATTGTTCTGATCGATTTATCTTCGTCCTTTCTGCTGATATAACCGATGAGGACAGGGCGGAGATCCTGAATAATGGTGATTACAAACTCAATTGCATCAATAAAGAACTCGTTGTCCTTCCTCTCAGAAGGCTTCGTTACCCTGTTTGATGTATGTCCGATGTGTGGAATATTGAACCTCGTGAGCGTATTACCACGGTGCTTTTGATTGAAAATGATGTGGGATACAATACGTATCATCATATATGCTGTGTAGGAGCATATAGAGGGTTCCTAATTGGGTCGGGGGTCTTAGCCTCCCCTCTGGATGAAGGATAAATTCCGGTGGTGGAGAGAGGCGCAGGTGGTATTATCGACAATATGATTTTCGGAATAGTGGGAGTAGGCGCCGCTGAAGCCAGGTTGTTTTTCATGGAGAAAGCGAGTTTAAGGTTTGTTTAGGGTTTTAATTTGGGAGGGTTTTAATTTTGGGGTTTTACTGAGTTTAGGGTTTAGGGTGTTTGTGCGTTGGATGATGGAGAAATTAATTGGGAGGAAATCAAGCAATTGAAGGAAGGGAGGATGTCAATGGACGAAATCAATTAATTGAAGGGATGGAGGATTGAAGGAATGGTGGGTTTGTTAAGGGTAATTAGGGAGTCTTTTAATTTGGGGGTTTTAATTTTGGTGTTTTACTGGGTAATTAGTAATCTTTAGTTAAAACTCGTCTAATCTTGTTTAATGTAGTAATCTTTTGTTAAAACTCGTCTAGTCTAATCTTGTTTAATGTAGTAATCTTTTGTTAAAACTCGTCGAATCTTGATTAATAAAGCTTATCTTTTGTTAAAACTTGTCTAATCTTGTTTAATGTAGTTGTTTTGCTGCTATTTTGTCAATGTTTATTCATATGTTCTTTTGCCTTTGTTTATGATATCATAGTAAATCTTTGTCATATAATCATGCACATTTAAAATTACGAGATGTTGTGAGGATGAGTACAAAATCTAGAAGGTGGAAAAATTTGCGGTCAACTTAGATTGCTCTGTAACGATGAGATTCAAAGCTTCATGTCTCTAAGCCCTTATCAGCAACAATTCATAGTGTGCTGCTTTACAAGGATATAAACATCATAAAGTTTTGCGTTTCATTCTGTTATAATAACCGATGTGCCACTAAGGTAGATAAGTGGATCGACATCTATTTATAGGGTTCTCTAAGAAAGGTTAAAATGGCGAGCTTTAGGAATGATGAGATTACCTGCTCAGGCAGGTCATTATTATTGCCAATAGTGTCGCTCATGTCTCTTACAAGTTTATGTTTCCAGAGCATTTGTTCCTGCAGTTCTATTGGGTGAAGCGGAGTCCAAGGGAAGTGAGTAACCTGCAGAGCTGCATGAACAATCAGTTGTAAGCACTTGTATTGTTCATTGGCTCAGCATTTTTTGAGTTAGATTTCTCTGTGTACCATTACAGTTTACAAGTCTACAATTACAGTGATTACTTTTGTACATTATACTCCTCTAATTCATAGTATGAATTGTCTTGGGAATTTGTTTCATATAAGTTCTCATTTCCCTATGGGTGTTCTCGCTCCTGCTTTACAAAATTCCAATTAACATTCTGAGATAATAGGACTAAAATGCATTTACTCCATGTTTGCTTAGACTATCCTGTTTTCAAGGGAAGATAGTCAGTTAATCGACCCTATCATTTTCTCATTCATCTATTTAATTCTTGTACTAATAGCTTAAATAGCTTAGAGCATCCGCAAAGGTGAAGCTCCCCATATTTTCTCTTTCCTTTTCTTATTCGTCCATAGAGGTGGCAATCGGGTCAGTCGGGTCGGGTTTGGGTCGGGTCACGTCGGGTCGGGTCATATCGGGTTCGGGTCATATCGGGTCAGCATACCCTTTCGGGTCGAGTCGGGTTGGGTTCGGGTCGTTATCGGGTCGGGTCATTTCGGGTCAAATGATGTATCGGGTCGGGTCGGGTCATTATCAGGTCCGGTAACTTAATCGCATTACTATAATTTTTTACCATTAAATTTATTTTTTAACCTATTATTTGGTTTAATTAATTCATTACTAAGTCAAACATATCAATCTAAACACAAAATCACTTTCGTTTTGATCAAAATTAAGCTTAATAATTATCGGGTCATCAATTTAATCGGGTCAGGATTGGGTCGGGTCAATATCGGGTCGGGTCTGGGTCGGGTAACTGATATTCGGGTCGTGTCGGGTTACGGGTCGTCATCGGGTCGGGTCGGGTCGGTTTCGGGTCACAATATTTCCGGGTTCGGGTCGGGTCGGGTTTGCTCGGGTTCGGGTCGGGTCACTCGGGTCGGGTCAGGCTTGCCAGCTCTATTCGTCCACCTCATTTTCCACTAACTTTTCCATTTACCTTCCACATTTCATAACTACATCTATGCAACAATGAGGCTCCCCAATTCACACACAAAAAATTGGGAACCTCCCCAAAAGTAACACAAATTGCCTTACTTTTGTTTTGGGGACCTTCCCTCAAAACAGTGGAGCCCCAAATGTTGAGGAGGTTGGTGCAACAATGAGGAACCCCATATAAGGAAAGAGAGTGTATATGGGGAGCTTAATTTCCACCTTTGCGGATGCTCTTGAAATAGAGTGTTTTTTTTAATCGAGGTGTGCTGCCACTGCTTTGTATTTCTTAAAACTTGGGTTTTCCTAAAGAGATTGACATGGCTGTACAATTACTTCCTGATTTTGTACTATTCAACTTTCTCTGCTCTAAGTATTAATTATTTGATGTTTCTTTGTCAGGATGCTGCGATAGAATCTGAATATAGCCCGAAAGCTACTGAGGCGATCGCCGAGTCATCTTCAGGCTCTGAAGTTTTGCAGGATGGTAAAACAAATTCAAAAGCCAGGAGAAAGATGCGAAAGGGAAGGATAAAGATGATACAGAAACTAAGAATGCTGAGAAAGATAAGGGGAAAGAAAATGACACCGATAAGAAGGGGGATAAAGATAAGGGAACAAAGGCCTTGGTAGTACCAATTTGGACTTTCTTTTTCAGCCCTTCCCGGTTGTGTTAGCCGTGACCTACTTGGTCAATTGACTGTATGTATCTTGGTTATCATGAATAATGATGGTTGTTTTTGTGTATCGATGCACCTTTTTAATAAGGCTTGTTTTACAGTGTATATTACACGTTGATTATAATTTAACAAGTTTTAAACCCGTGCAAAATTGCACGGGTATGTCTTTAGGACGGTATGAATGTTTTTTGATGAATATTTTATTTTTACATTTCCATTGTAATTATCTAATAGTTCTATATCAGTGATCTACATGTTTAATGTAGATCAGTGATCTAACTGGAAATGAACATTCTCGACGTTTATTGAAGAGTAAATTTACTTGGTAGCCTATCATTGTCACCTACCATTTTCGGTGTGTGCGACTGTAAGTAAATACTCCGTCATGATTTTTTTTAAAAAAATATATCGTACTATCTAATTTTAAAAAATTATGTCTATAATTTATTCGCGTTATATGTAATTCAATCCCGTAATTAAATATAAATCCTTCTCGTAATTATGTAATTTTATTTTATTCAATTTTTTTGTGAAATTATGTAAATTCTATAATTTGTAATTAGTTTCATTATTCCGATTTGTAATTCATACCGCTTATATGCCATTAATTTCATTTATTCGGAATGTATAAAATTATTCCATAGTATTATTTCATAGTATTTGTTCTAAGACGGAATTTATCGCATGTTTGTATTGGCGGAATTCTGAAGAAATAAATACTTTGCACACTAACGGGTCCCACCATAACATGAATTTAAAAAAAAAAAGTTGTATTAATGACGTGGCACGTCCTGGATTGAGTATTGTCTTATGAATTAATAAAGATAAGATTAACAATATGGTGCACCTTCGTATTTCTTATTGTCCGAACCTTTGTGTTGGCGAATGGTGATTGCCTCCAATGACTCCAATTTCACCGCTTCCTACGAAAAAGTTAAATCGTCATTAGCAAATAAACCGAGTCATAAATCATCATAAGAGAAACAAATATCACAAATTAGAGCAATTTGTTATCCTTCATGAAAAGAAAAACAAAGAAAAGTATTCAAGTTGCAAACTATGTAATAATGATAACTTATTCGTATTGATTCGGGAACACTATTGTCAAGGTGGTTGTATTCTTCGGTTTTCGGCTAATAATCTTAGCTTTGATGAATTCCACAATAGCGCAAGAAGTCCATATAATTTGCTGAAAAAAAATAAAAATAAATAAAAGAATCAATGTCATTCATAATCATGAGCAAACAAAAAAGCAAATTACGTACTACTTGTATAAACATTAGAAAACAAAGAAGTATTGAATTGTGAAAGAAGGGCATTGAATATATAGGGTTAGAGGTACACGTAGTTATGTCAAGGTTTACTTCTATTATGTTGCAAATTCTAATCTTGTAACTTTATTTAAATTTGTTTATTTAATTAGTTTATCTATTTTACGTTGTATATATTATCTTTATACATTAATATATTATCTTTTATTTTATCTTTTTTAAGATTAAGATTTATTTTTGGTATTTATTCATGTGGTACTTATCTTATTTTAATTAGAGTGTTTCAAAAAAATTTGGAGTCTCTAGAATTGCCTGAAAAAAACCTCTTTTATATATATACTAGATTTAATGCCCGTTGATACGTGCATTTTATATAGTCTTTTTAGCCTATTTTATGCACGTATTTCTATGCTTTTATCGTAGTTTATTGCTACGAAATGCCCCGAATATGCTACTTTGGTGTATTTTGTCTTAATTGCAGGAATGAACCAGAAAGGAGTGAAATCAAGCCATTTACCGTCCATTTTGCATGCATTTGGAGGAAGAGATGATTTGGAGCAGGAAATATTGCTGTCTTGAGATGCGTGAAGGTGTTCCGGGAGCTAAAAGGACAGGTCAAGGCGAACTAACAAGAATTCTAAGCTGCTGAAGTTAATAATCACTCGATCGAGGACATTCTTGGTCGATCGAGTGGTTTTAGGATGAATAAACAGTCGATCGAGCAGTTATATGGTCGATCGACCAGTTCTCTATATGCCCTTACTCGATCGAGCACTATTCTAGGTCGATCGAGCTGTTTCTGAGTGAAGATCACTCGATCGAGTGATTTAAGTGGTCGATCGAGTGGATATTGCTGACGGGCTGGGCTTTTTAGTTATATTCCGTCATTAGGTTTAATCCTACTCCTAATTTCTTATAAATAGGAGTTAAGGATTTCATTTTTAATCATCTCTCTTTACCCGGAGGCAGGGATCACGTTATTCTTCTCCCTACCTTTGCTACTGTTGCTTTTATTTCCGGATCAATAATTAGTATTAACTCTTTCTCTTCTTTTCTTACTGTTATTTATGTTTATTTCTTTATTTCTTGTTCCCCCCATTCCCATGTCTAGCTAATTTCCCGTAGTATGTTAGGATTAGGGAAGCCGTGGTAGCATGCTTTAACTGTATTAAACAGATTAGTCTTGCGATAGAATTGTATTAGGCAATTTAATTGTTATCAGGTCGAATGAGTGACATACAGGAGACCAATAATTTTAGTTAACCCCGACCTAGATCGAAAGATTGGAAGGGAAGGCTTGCCTAATTACAATAGGGTATTGCAGTGAGGGCGAAAGTTAAGCTGTTTACACTCTAGGGCGGTTTAAGGACCGAAAGGTGACGACCATAGCTCTTCTTATCAATAGTCTAATCGCCTTAATATTCCCGATAGTATAAGATCTGATAGCTGCCACGGTGGACCGACTCTTAGCATACTTCTTTCTCTTACTGTTAATTCTTTTCTCTTGCCTTAATCTCTAGTTTAGTTAAATCGATCAAACCCCTAGCATTGTGACATTAAACAGATAGATAGACAAATAGATAGTACACCGCCTCCCTGTGGAGATCGACCCTACTTGCCGCTGACTTCTGTTAGCAGTAATCTAGGTATTTTATTTTTGGTGTAGAAACGACCGCATCAAATTTTGGCGCCGTTGCCGGGGAGGCAATCTATTTATTTATTTGTTTAATTTTATCTGTTTTTAGCCTCAGGGGATTTTTCCCTTGAGGCCGTTTTAATCTTTTGTTTAGTGCTGTTTTGATTGGCCTTACAGGTACTACCTAGACAGTTCTAGGTGAAAGACAGTCAAAGGGAAGGCTTGAGTACCTTTGACCCATCACCGATGTCCCATTATATGGAACAGTAGGTGATCTCGCTACGGGAGATGTGGTTCTGCTTGAGCACAATGCAAAACGTAGTTGTGCCGCCACATCCGCCCTATCAATGGCCACCGCAACAAGATCCTCCTGATATACAAGAAGAAGAGATTGCGGAGCTGAAATCCTTATTGCAGACACTTGCATCTCAATTGCAAGATCGTGACCGAGAGAGGCAAGATCATGATAGACGCACTTCTTCGCGACTTGAAAAGCTCGAAATCGACATTGCTCGGTTAGCGGTGAGATACAAGAAGAAGAGGTTGCAGAACTGAGGTCTTTAATGGAGATACTTGCGTCTCAAGTGCAGATTTATGATCGAGTGAGGCAAGAGAGTGATAGACGTGCGGATGCTCAAATCTTTGAGCTCGAGTCTGTAGTTGCTCAGTTAGCAGCTGAGATGCAAGAAGAAGAGGTATACCTTGCTGAGAGCGGTTTTTCTCCTGAGGAAACCGTGTTGCCCAATGATGAGGATGACTTCTATGACTCGGACGACGAGTTCCTTTCATATTTCACTGCCCCACGTGAAGATTTCAGCTCTATGCAGGAAGAATCACTCGATCGAGTGACTTATAATGGTCGATCGAGTGAATTTCCAGAAGACAGTCCTCGGTCGAGTAATATCCCTTCTCGATCGAGTGACATGCAGGAGGATAGTTCTCGATCGAGTGATGTTGTTACTCGATCGAGTGAGATGCGGGAGGAAGTTGGTCGATCGAGTGATTATTCTGCTCGATCGACTGAAATGGCCATTGGGAGCTTTGGTTCGTCATTTTGGTTTGATTTAGATGACGGGTCTGATGATGATGAAGGTTACGGTAAACCTCCCCTATTCACAGCTGAGTCGGATACACTTGAAGCTGCGATTTACGGGATGGATTCCACTGAGGAGGTTGATGAAGAAGCAGTTGAGACGGTAATTGCTCCTAGCACGGAAGAGGTAATAAACTCTTTTACCTATGATTCCGTGGTCAAGAGCAATCAATTTGAGGTAGTAAACGATAATTTTATTATTGTTTGTTCTAATAGTATTTTGCCTCGTTTGACTCGCGCTGTTTCTTTTAAAATTATACCACCTCACATGTGGTCGATTAATTTAAAGATTTTTCACCGTCCTCATCATTTCAAAACTGTTAATTTGAATCGGGACCCCCATATATTGACAATTGCTCCCGCGCTCCTTTATTTTGTGGATAAATTTAGGAGCTCACATAGGAAATTTGTTAGACTTAAACGGTTTTACATTTTTATTTCCTATTTCTGTATTCCACTTTTGTGCTACTTATGCTTCTGTGTAGCACATGCGCAGCTATTTGACAGGTTGCTGCGCGCTTTGAGCTGTTTTGATTGTGATTAACCAGAGAGGCTCGAAGAAAAGAAGGTCGAGCTGGGACCTAACTGAAGCTAGCGCTATCCGGGAGGCAACCCGGCGATTTTATTTTGCTTTTATTTAATTTCAGTTGTAATAAGTGGTTTTATACCATAGACTATCTCAGGATGCTTGTCTAGTTAGTTTGCGGGCTGTTTTTATTGCGTTTTGCAGGAATCACACTGAGGATCACTCGATCGAGTAGTTTTCTACTCGATCGAGCACTTTTGCTGACACTTCCGTTCGATCGAGCAGATTTCCCACTCGATCGACCACCTGCAGGATGAGAAACCACTCGATCGAACTGCTATTCTCTTCGATCGAGCAGTTTTAGACGCCCATGTTACTCGATCAGCTACTATTCCTCTTGATCGAGTGTTATTGACTTGGATTAGCTTCCTGAGACGGTTTTCCGGGCCTTAGCAACCTCCCATTTCATGGTCGGTTTGGGGAGGTCCCCTTATTCGCGCATTTTGTGAGTTTTCCGCTTTTACTCTCTTTCTCCTTTAGTTTGCATTTCCTTTCCATGTTTTGGTACAATGGGGGCATTGTACGGTTTGGTTTGGGGAGGTTATGCATCCATATCTGTGTCTGCATGTTGTTTTTATTGCATTTCTGTTATCACGTTTAATTTTATGTTTGCATTGTTGTTTATTTTTGTTAAAATTCAAAAAATCACATAAAAATTGAAAAAATTCATAAAAATTCAAAAAATTTCATGTTTATTTTAGCATATAGGTTGAGTCGGAACGGTAGATTTCAATGATGAAATTGCACTGCATTGGTCTTTTTGCTTAAGCCTTGCATTGAACTGTTATCTTTTAGCTTTGTCTTTTGCATAATCTACGAGTTAATGTTTAATTTAGCTGAACATATAGACTTGACCTGAAATTTTGGCAACCTACTTATAATTTCTAAGATTTAGAGCCTTATAAACTGGTGTCATTTGTGACCGGTTTCATGTAAGATTGTGAGTAGTTACTCCTTGCATAACATGCATCATCAATTTGCACGTATATGAAATTCAATTGCTTTTTGCCGTCATACATTCGGGTTAGTGGTTGGTGTCACATGCAGGGAGGTGCTTACAATTTCCCTTTCTTTCATTTTTACCCATTTAACTCCACATTAGCCAAATTTGCCAGTTGACCCTTAGCTACATCCAAATTAAGCCTGCCTTGTCAAGCTAGTTTAGTGTATGTTTTGCGGTATATATTTTATTGTATCAAATTTGGCTCGTATTCTGTTGATTCGGAGTTGGTAATCTATGAAGAAAGGGAGGATGATAAAAAAAAGACGTGAAAAAAAAAAAAAAAAAAAAAATATGAAAAAAGAAAAAAAAAAGAAACCGAAAGAAAATATAAAAAGAATTAGAAAAAGAAAAAAGATTTCGAAAAAAAATGTTGTTTGGTTGACGGTTTCTGCTCCTATGTTCTATCTTATATCATTTGAGGAGTGTTTTTAGTTCGGTTTGGTGAGATTTATGCCAATTGAAGGGCATGTGCTTAATTCATAATTGCTTAAGAATCGGATGTTGATATATGGTTTTGTTTAGGTACTAGCTTGATCACCTATACCTCCACATTCCCATAACATGTTTTGCCTTTTCTTACCCATTGCCTCACTTTACCATATCTTTGTAAGCCCTCGGCTGTGACGGACCTTGTTTGGTTGGAATGTATGTACGGTAGCTAGAATTGTCTATCATATTAGTTGCATGCATGTTATGTGGGTCGTAGTTTAGGTGAGCGACTATTTTTCTTTCTCTCTTACATTCATATGCTTACCCTTTGCTTCATGAGAGAAGAGTGACCCGTGAGAGTCCATTGTTAAAGGTCTTGCAAGGTCGACGATTCAGCTACTTTTATAAACATCTTACAACTCGTTTGCATTTGACTGTTTAGCTATAAGTGTTAGTTTGCTTGCATTAAATTGGCTTAAGTGGGCATTTGTAGCTAGCTCTGAGTTATTTTTCCGTTCCATTAGCGTATAGTTTTGAGTTTACTCGAGGACGAGTAAAGGTTTGGTTTGGGGAGATTTGATACGTGCATTTTATATAGTCTTTTTAGCCTATTTTATGCACGTATTTCTATGCTTTTATCGTAGTTTATTGCTACGAAATGCCCCGAATATGCTACTTTGGTGTATTTTGTCTTAATTGCAGGAATGAACCAGAAAGGAGTGAAATCAAGCCATTTACCGTCCATTTTGCATGCATTTGGAGGAAGAGATGATTTGGAGCAGGAAATATTGCTGTCTTGAGATGCGTGAAGGTGTTCCGGGAGCTAAAAGGACAGGTCAAGGCGAACTAACAAGAATTCTAAGCTGCTGAAGTTAATAATCACTCGATCGAGGACATTCTTGGTCGATCGAGTGGTTTTAGGATGAATAAACAGTCGATCGAGCAGTTATATGGTCGATCGACCAGTTCTCTATATGCCCTTACTCGATCGAGCACTATTCTAGGTCGATCGAGCTGTTTCTGAGTGAAGATCACTCGATCGAGTGATTTAAGTGGTCGATCGAGTGGATATTGCTGACGGGCTGGGCTTTTTAGTTATATTCCGTCATTAGGTTTAATCCTACTCCTAATTTCTTATAAATAGGAGTTAAGGATTTCATTTTTAATCATCTCTCTTTACCGGAGAGCGGGATCACGTTATTCTTCTCCCTACCTTTGCTCTTTGTTGCTTTTATTTCCGGATCAATAATTAGTATTAACTCTTTCTCTTCTTTTCTTACTGTTATTTATGTTTATTTCTTTATTTCTTGTTCCCCCCATTCCCATGTCTAGCTAATTTCCCGTAGTATGTTAGGATTAGGGAAGCCGTGGTAGCATGCTTTAACTGTATTAAACAGATTAGTCTTGCGATAGAATTGTATTAGGCAATTTAATTGTTATCAGGTCGAATGAGTGACATACAGGAGACCAATAATTTTAGTTAACCCCGACCTAGATCGAAAGATTGGAAGGGAAGGCTTGCCTAATTACAATAGGGTATTGCGGTGAGGGCGAAAGTTAAGTCATTTTACACTCTAGGGCGGTTTAAGGACCGAAAGGTGACGACCATAGCTCTTCTTATCAATAGTCTAATCGCCTTAATATTCCCGATAGTATAAGATCTGATAGCTGCCACGGTGGACCGACTCTTAGCATACTTCTTTCTCTTACTGTTAATTCTTTTCTCTTGCCTTAATCTCTAGTTTAGTTAAATCGATCAAACCCCTAGCATTGTGACATTAAACAGATAGATAGACAAATAGATAGTACACCGCCTCCCTGTGGAGATCGACCCTACTTGCCGCTGACTTCTGTTAGCAGTAATCTAGGTATTTTATTTTTGGTGTAGAAACGACCGCATCACCCGTGCGATGCACGGGCCGCTTGGTAGAGAGTTTTTTTTTAATTCAACTTTGAGAAAGACTTATTAACAATAATAAAAAAAAATACCTTAAAACAGTCCTATAGCTAAAGAATGATGAAAATAATTACACATCACACGGTCCTTTGAGAAAGACTTATTAACAATAATAAAAAATATCTTATAAAACAGTCATATAGCTAAAGAATGACGAAAATAGTTACTTATCACACGGTCCATGATATGATTACTCTAATTAGTAACATGCATTTTTGTAAGCGTAAACCTAGCTTAATTACCATGATTAATATGCAATTATGCATTAAGGTTTCTTCTTATCATCTAAAAAAGCAAAATATGTTTGATTTGCGGAGTATTTTGGCCATGTTTTATGATTCTAATTGTTTCGTAGTTAATATGTACAATAGAAAATTAAACTGATATATTACTATATAGATGTATACAAATTCTCGTATAATACGACCTTATAAATAAATTTTGTAAAAGGGATCTTTTAAGAATATCATTTCATTCTAATGGAGTATGTTATTGTTATTAATATATCCGTTTTAAGCAACCTTTATGTAAACAACCTCTATTTAGACGAACTTACAAACAAATAACCGATCGGAGTAATAAATTTTGTCCTACGTTTCATTGTAACATTATTTTTCCAATAAGAACAAAATGCTTAATCTACTACTCCCTCTGTCCCGGTCATTTGTTGTCCTTTCCCATTTTGGAGTGTCTCAGTCATTTGTTGTCCTTTCTATTTTAAGAATGAACTTTGATAGATGAACCAACTCAACCAAAACCTTAAGGTGATGATTGAGGCCCAACTATTATAAATATTCCTATTACGCTCCCTCACTCAAATGCCCGTTGGGCTTGAGTGGTTAGTTGTGCACCGGCTCCCCCGTACCGTGTGCTGGGTTTCCACTTCGAGTTTTTGAGGAGTTTTTAGGTTGCCAGGATTTGAACCCGTGACCTTCGGTCACACTGGCTCTGATACCATGATAGATGAACCATCTCAACCATCTCAACCATCACCTTAATCCAAACCGAACCCACCACACCCGACCATGTAACCAACCCGGCCACACCCCCTCCAAACTCTCCTATTCCTCACGGGTCCCCCCACCCTTTCACCGCCACAGTCCTCCCCGGACTCCTCCCCTCCGGACTCTCCCCCACCTCCACCCGAGAGTTCCCCTCAAATGACAACTCGTGCACAGCACGGGATTTTCAAACCTAAACACCAGCTAAACCTATGCGCCACATCAGCCTTATCACCCGTACCCAAGTGTCCGTTAACCGCCCTTCGTGACCCTCACTGGAATCAAGCCATGAAAGACGAATTTGACGCTCTACTTAAGAATGAGACTTGGGTGCTTGTGCCTTGACCTCCTAATGTCAATATAACATGTTGTTTGTGGTTGTTTAAACATAAGTTCAAAGTTAATGGTGATTTGGAGCGATACAAAGCTCGGCTTGTTGTCAATGGCAGGTCTTAACAGGTGGGAGTCGATTGTGATGAAACTTTCAGTCTCGTGGTTAAATCCGCAACTATTCGGATTGTTCTCGGTCTTGCTATATCCAAAAATTGGGTTATTCATCAACTTGATGTGAAGAACGCCTTCTTACATGGGCATCTTGCCGAGACAGTATATATGCACCAACCGCCCGGATTTCGTGACCGTAATCATCCCGATCATGTTTGCCTTCTCAAGAAGTCTCTTTATGGGTTAAAACAAGCACCGCGAGCATGGTACCAACGGTTTGCTACGTTTGTCTCAACCATTGGTTTCACACATACTAAGTCCGATAATTCGTTATTTATTTACCAAAGTGGTGCGGATACGGCCTATCTCCTTCTATATGTGGACGACATTATACTTACAACTTCTAGTGTCACGCTTCGGGATAATATTATGTCACGACTTCGCCATGAATTTTCCATGACCGATCTTGGGCCTCTTAATTATTTCCTCGGTGTTTCAGTTGTTCGAAGCAAACTCGGCCTCTTCTTACATCAAAAGAAATATGCAGAAGCAATTATTGACCGAGCCCACATGACTTCGTGTAAACCAGCCCGTACACCGGTGGATACTCAGCCCAAACTAGGCGCCAACTCCGGTGCTCCCGTTGCTGATCCTACCCTTTTCCGCAGCCTTGCTGGAGCACTACAATATTTAACATTTACGCGGCCCGACATTTCCTATGCGGTCCAACAAATTTGCTTATATATGCATGACCCCCGGGAAGCTCATTTCGGTGCACTCAAGCGTATTATTCGGTACTTGAAGGGAACCACCCACTACGGCCTACAATTATGCCCGTCCTCAACTTCCACCTTGACGGCCTATAGTGACGCCGATTGGGGCGGGTGCCCTGATACTAGACGTTCCACATCCGGCTATTGCATATACCTCGGGAATAATCTTATTTCATGGTCGTCTAAACGACAAGCTACTATATCAAAGTCTAGTACCGAAGCTGAATATCGTGCTGTGGCCAATGTCGTAGCCGAATCATGTTGGATTCGGAATTTGCTACTTGAACTTCATTGTCCCATTCGAAAGGCCACGGTGGTATATTGTGACAACGTTTCAGCTATTTACTTGTCCGGCAACCCAGTTAATCATCAACGTACCAAGCATATCGAGATTGACATACACTTTGTACGTGAGAAAGTTGCCTTAGGACAAGTTAAAGTCCGCCATGTTCCATCGCGTTGTCAATTCGCGGACATTTTTACGAAAGGGCTGCCCAAGGTCTTATTTGACGATTTTCAATCCAATCTCAGCATTCGCCCTCCTCCCGCTTCGATTGAGGGAGCGTATTAGCATATAGCATATCTTGTATATTCAGTAAATATTGGTCAACATATTTACTCCTTATTTGTAGCCATAATCCCGTTTGACTTAGCTAGTTTATAGGCTAGAATATTGTACCTACTTACCTAATTCTTAGATGATATGGCTGTATAAATAGGATATTGTATCACATGAATTAATCAAGGAAATATCATTGCTTTTAAACTTGATGAGTAATTTGATCATTTTCATTTAATTTGTTCCACTTGTTATTTAGTTATTGGGTCTCTCCTCTTTCTTTGGTCTTTGTGCCAAAACCAAAAGATAACAATTGACTGGAACAGAGGGGGTACTACACAATCCTTGTTCATCTCCTACCCTACGCAAATCTCATCATCTCCAATCCTCGTTCTTCCTCAAATCCGCCTCCTTTGACAGGTCTTCACAGTTCCGTCTTCCCTATTTGCAAGGTCAATTTTCAGCTCTTTATTAACACAACGAACCTATGCTGAGGAAAGTTATAAAAAAGTAATTGTACGTGTAGTTGTAGTACGTACTTCACGAATAAAGAAGTGGTACGCATTACGAATCCGTTCTTGTTCAAATGTTTCAATGACCTATAATTTGCATATTAGAACAAAATTTAAACGTCTCTTAGCTAACTCACAATATCACACTTAGCAACGTCACGAAGTTTGTTAATTATTACTCTGTTCTTCATAATTTAAAAAACTTTTCATCAATAATACATGCAAAGGGAAATAATATCACAGATTTATACACTCCGTAATAGAGTATATTAATGAATGAAGTACGACACATTAATACATTGTACTTGTGGTGTGCAGTGTGCTTTCCATCGGTATGAATCAAGTTCCGCGTTCCCTTTCGAGTTGTTGACATCTTCATAGTTCATCCTATCATTACAGTATAACAAAAGAAATTTATTAGTTAAACCATCGTAACCAACATCTTGTATATGTAATATAAAACTGTATAGCTTGAGACTAATAAGCAGGAAAGACCAAAAATATTGTTATTGAAGGGAAAATCTAGGATGAGTTGCATTTATATATAAGTATATACATTGTGTCTTACTCAAATATATAGACTATGTATAGTTATTATGAATAAATTGTTTATTTATTTCTATTAAATAAAACTACCTATTCTACGTACTGCAAACTCTATCATTTGATTATACAAACTCTATCATTTGGTTATACAAACTACCGTATTGTTGTTAAGGTAAGATTCAAATATTATCCTTTAAATTACAAAATTGCAAATTTAAATTGAATAGATTTATTATAGGTAGTTCCTCAAAGTTGGAGACTTTGTAATGGCTCGAAAAAAGATTCCTTTATTAATATAGATAGATATTGATATTGATGATTTGTATAACTTTCTTTAATTACATTGAAATTCCTTGATTTTTGGATTTAATATATAGTATTGATTGATTGATAGATATAATTTGATTGTATTAGTGTTGAATGTTGATATTCTTCTTTCTGAATTTCTATATTTAGTCATGTATATTGCTCGTATAGGTCTCGGGTCAACGTATTCCTTCGAGTGTGCTTTAGATTTCCAGCTGCCTCCTTTCGGAAAATGTCCTACACACATAAGCAAATAGAACCTGAGTGATCCAGAGGGGTCCCTCTTTGATGCTCAAGTAAGTATATCGGTACGTGTGAATGAGGTCGGGACCCTGCTTGAGGTCGTTAAGGTCTCGGTTCTCTCCTATGATGCACGGGCCGTTTGGTAGAACTCTTTCATAATGTATGTTTAATTGTACTAAAATGATGTCGATTTGCTTAATGACTTATTTACAATAACCAAAAATTATATGGCTATATTCGAAGTTAGTTAAGATAGATCAAACTGATCCATTAAGAATTGTTTGATCAATCACCAATGCATTTTATTTAATAAACAGTCTTATATTAAAGCAATCTTAAAAAACAAAGTTAATTGTTAAATGATACAGAAATAGTACCAAGGTACGTGTTATATGATAAAATAGTAACAAATTTCTTAAGCTTTTCAATGGAGTGTGTGTTACTAACCTATTTCGTTTAATTTTCATAGCTTGGCACCTTGAGTAGGATTATGTACACAAATAATTCAATTGTTAGAACTGAATTGACGCCACTAATTAAAACCTTAGATACATCTTAGTCCTTTTTGTAGGAAATATATACTAAACAAAAATCAACCTTCGATGAAAATTTGGTTACTATGTATGTTATACGAAATACAATCCTATTTTCCAGTCTAATTCAAACTCACCAAATAAATTGTTACTTTTAATCAGTTAGACGATTCAACGTTAAAGCTGGTAAAAATGAAGTAAAAAGAAGATATCCAAAGTAAAGTCAATTTTTTTAAGTGCGTTTAATTTGTACATACACTCTACTTCAACATCCACTCTTTACATTTTTTTTATTCCCACAAAAGTTGGTTTGGAGTATCAACTTAGACGGAACATATATTTTTTGCAAAACAAAACTAAAATTATCAAATACTATCACTAACACACTAAAGTTTTGACACGACTATGAAATTAGTGACTTGTATACAAAAGATAATAGAGTTGGGGTAAAATTAGGAAGGATACAACTTATTTATGAGTGATGTCATGCAATAAACAATTTCAATGATAAGGCCGCTAAGGAGCCTTAGACTCAGCCACTCAGGGCATTTCTTATACAAATAGACTTTGTAATTCTTAACATCCTCTAATATACTTTGTATTTCTCAATTTGTTATGCAGTCATCAAACGCTTGTAGTAGTTAATGCTAACCCGCCATCGTTTTGTTTTTTTGGCTCACTTTGTAGAAATATGAGATTGTAATCGACTAAAATTCATATATTATATTCTTTATTTAGTTATCATTAATATTTAATAATTTTTGAAAGTGTACATCATTCGTTTACCTTTAATTAAAATACCCCTAAAAAAATAGAAACGATAGTTTAATGAATAATGGGACGAAAGAAGTATCTAATATGAGTATAGAAGATGTAAATATAATTAGGAACCTTATTATTACCTTGTTATTAAATGGAAACATACGATCAATTGGTATCTTCTACTCGTGAAGATCAAGAAAAAATTCGGAAATGATTAAAGTTTGTGATATTCAAGAGTAATAATAAAATACAACAAAATTGTAATATTAGATAATCCTCCTCATCAATCATCATTAAAGATCAGCAAACTTATTCAATTGTCGTTAGATCATCATTAGTAAACTTAATTCACACAATACAATCATGTCTTCATCAAACAATTAATAGCGTAATATTACTCCAACGAAATCATTATGTAGCGTTATAAATTGTATACTGATACAAAATCGTACGAAATAAACACAATGAATGTTTGATGTTGTGTAATTAGATGGTTAGTAGTGAATATGCGAGAACATTTATTTATACATATTTAAAAGAAAATAATATAAACAATAACGCCACCGTAATAACTATCTTATACACTCGATATATATACTTCTTCACAGGCATGATAAATTATTAACATGTGCTTTTAGGGCACACGTTAAAAAAACCACGGACTTACCTTTAATATCATCATTGTTATTATAGTAAAATATACCCGTAGTAATTTATTGTTGATGTTGCAATGAATCAATTCCTTATCTTCAAATGGCTTCCCTTAAATATCATAGTATAAAAGTGTATTAGGTGCGACGAAATTAACATGATATATGCAAAAATTAGGTTCATTGCATGGTTTATATACGCAAAATAACAACGTGGAAGTGTTTGGGTGTGAATATGAGATATAAATGATAATAGAAGTTGATTAGGTCTACACTTCCACACAACCGATTTATCACAAACATATAATCAATTTTATATCTCTTATAATTATCTTTAAATATATTTTCATTAAAAAATTATTCTAGGTAGTTCTCAAAAGTTGGACTCTCTATAATCGCTCGAAAAAAGCTTCCTTTATTAATATAGATAGATAGATAGATAGATATATAAGATATAAGATATCCCGCAAGTGTTCTCCATTGAATGAATAAGCATTCCGGATCTTAAAAACAATAGAACTTTTTGAATAAATATGAGTAATCAAATGAAATAAAGCAGCTAACCTAATTGCGACATTGTCAAATAAGCTAAACTTCTCTTAATATCTTTTTTTAAGGAGTACATCGAGGTTGTAACATATATTCGGATGGGCATTTCAGTTTCTGAATCACAGTGGCACTGACTGCGAACAAAAGTCGCAAAATCATACTGCAGACTCAGACTGCATTCATTCGATCTGAAATCGCAAAAGAAAAAGGAATTGTTTGCAAATCAGTTATTCTGTTTACAGCTGCCATCACTCGAGCTTGCCTTCTCTAACACCATTGCCGGTGATTGCACCTCCTCTCTTTAGCCTCGACATTTTCTTATGCCTGACGCAGGAAAAAAAACAACATAACGATCACATTAGTCAGCCTGTTACTGCAAAAGTAACAGTTTGACATAAGCGTGTATGTAAAGGAGAGCGAGGCAAATGCTTGTGATTACTTTAAAAACGGATCTAGTTTCGCTTGGTTGTCGTCTAAACTGATTTTAGCTAACTGGCTTGACAAAGACTCTGCAGGATCGAGTTTAGATGGGGTTCGGCTAATCTTGATTAAGCCTGGTTTTAAAGTTTGCTTAAACTCTGCAGCTTCATCTGCATTATAGAAACACCCTCTCATTTTGGCATCACTCACAAGATCCTGCCACACTGTTCCACTGTTCGCCAAAGTACTCCCGCTCCCAACTATCCAAAGACAGTACCTACACAAATTCAGTAAGAAAAAGTTAATGTTACTGATATAAGTTTAGTTAAAAGTGCTCATCGTATAAAGAGGCGAGGCATACCTTGCCCTGGTTAGAGCAACATTTGTTCTCTGATGATTCGAAAGGAAACCAACTGATCCATTTCCGTTGCATCGAACAGTTGAAATTATAATTATGTCCTCTTCACCTCCTTGAAACCCATCAACAGACCGAACATTGACAGTGAACCCATTTCCCTTCCGCGCAGCATATTTCTTACCTAAGTTCTCATGCATTAGGCCTACTTGACCCTTGTAAGGTGATATAACTCCCACACTAATCGCCGTCTTGGTGTTACAATGATCTGCAATATTAGTTAAAACCCAATTAGCAATTGTTACGAGTTAATTTCTGTCTTGGAAAAAAACAGATAACTTACAGCTATAGAGCTTTCCGATGATTTGATTAACAACTTCTGCTTCCGCTAGATTTCTTGGGCTATGCCCTTTCCTGAAGTCTTCCTTGCCACTCGATACATTAATGAAAGAGTAGGAGCTATACATGTTCCCTTTAAGAAAAGTTTTAGTATAGCTTCTCAGCTTTACATTTGATGCATCTACTATACTCTTCTCGTAAAACTTCCGATTGGGGAATGAACTAATGGTCGGATGCATTCTGTACTGAATGTTCAAGAGATGTTTCTTTTTCCCTAAGCTTGCCAGCCTTTGAAACAGACTCCGTCCAAAGTTAACATTTCCCGATACCTAAAAATGTCGACATTCAGTTGGTAAATGATCAAAGGATGCAATTATTATTATTATATATAGAAAGGTTGAAAAGGAATTATAAATAGTATTAACCTTGCTCTGAACCATAGCAGGAAGCTGTCGGTCATCCCCAATAAGAAGTGCGTTTCTGACACCGGGAATCTGTAATGGAATAGCCGACTCACATTCCTTGAGCTGTGCAGCTTCATCTATTACCACCATTTCAACAGGTGACTTCATTTTGATAGAGCCTGATGCTGTACAGAAAATCAAACGAGCATTTTCCAAGCAAAAATTTCTCAATGTTCCTTCAAATTTTGGTCGCGGAAACCCTTTAACTAATTCTTTCAGGATCGAAATAAGTTGGGTCTTTTTGAACATCAGATCAGTAAATTGATAGGTTTCTTTTGAATTTCCGGGTGTCTTAAGTAAATTAATGAGCTGAATCATCTGCTTGACCACATACAAAGGGACCGCGGATGTTGGTAGATGAGTGTACAAATTCTTGGCGCAGAAGACTAACTTCAGTGACACAGACCGGAATTTTTTTAACACAAACTCTTCAAATGTCATCCTACTTCCTGTTTGCTGATTAATTTGGTTTCCGATCAAAGATTCATTAATGATATCCTTCATTTTCTTCTTGTTCTTCTTCTTATTCTTCGTTTTCTTTGATGACTCCGGATTCACTGCATCTCCATCTACTGCAATATCCTCGTTATCATTGTCATCCCTTTTGTCCCCGCCCAAGTAAGTATTATATTGCTTTTGAGGATCCTCAAGTAAGCATATCATAGAATCTAAGTTATATTTCCACCCTGTCACAGGGCAGAGACATTCAACGAGAGTTTCAATACGATACTGAAGAAACACATCAACAAGCTCTTCATTTTCATCTATCTTCATTCTTTCTCCATTTCCATACAACACGATGTCTCCCAACCCGTAAGTATCATATTCTCTGACTGGCTTTAGAAAAATCTTCACAAGCCTTTCAGCAACTTGTAGAACTGCTATATTAGTCGGCGCACAAGTCAGTGTCCGGCATTTCAGCTTAAGAAGCACAAACAACAAAGACGCGACTGTCTTGGTCTTCCCTGTCCCTGGTGGACCCCAAATCAGTTTCACGTTGTTTTTCTGGTGCGAGCACTTTGCCATATCAATGCTGCTTAGCACAGCATTCGTTTGAGACTCGTCCAATTCAAACGACCGAATAATGGCTAACACACTAGATTTCCTGGCCTTACTGACTTCCTCAGAAACACAAACAGAACATTCCTCATTGTCACCCTGCATGTTTGAATACGACTTAGAGCAAATTAGAGAATTAATAAACAATCGTCGACAATTTAGAAGAATACATAACAGTTTGACTTACAGAAGGATTATGTTGCAGCAAATTTTCAAGAAGACCCAAGTTAGGGGATTTAGGACTAGGGTGAAGTGCTTTCCATATTCTCGTATTTGTAGTCAAGTTCATCACAAACGTAGCAAACAGTTTCGTCTCTTTTTTCTTACTTAGTAGCTCTGAACGATCTAATTCCTCGGATGGTGTTATCAAAATAGAAGGTTCATCTTCACTAGCCTTTTCAACAAAGGCGAAGATTATGTTTTGACCAGGGCGTACCAAATCAGCCACATTTCGAGGCCTAACATTAGAGAGGGCAAAAACATCACCAGACTGTGGATCATAATGTCCACCAGGATTGTGCAGGTCAGTAACGGGTCTGATAGTAATTTTATAGTGCAATTCTTTAGGGGGTTTGTGAGTCTTATCTATGGAAATTTTCGATATCTCAGACGCAGGAGATTCAGCTATTGATTCCAAGCCGGAACAGAAATCGGCTCGAGTCTCTTCGATGAGTGGCAGCTTGAATGACTTCAAGTATTCAGCTGTTGATGAAAATGTGTCTGGTATTTTCGTAACCTGCACACCATACAAATTATACTGGTGACATCCCCCTACTACTAAAAGAATAAAAATCTTTTAGTTTTTCCTCCAAAAAAAAAACTAGCTAAATAAGGTAATAAATAAAATTTTCTTTCATTACATTATTATCTTTTTAATGAATATATTCTTATAAATAAACTCTAATTTTTTAAATAAATTCATAATTATGATTTTTCATTAAAATAAAATAAAATTGATATTAAACTAGTGTAGATCCCGTGCTAAAGCACAGAATTTTTGAGATATATGACAATATGACCGTGTAAAATACTTTGGTAAATATATTTTTGTACAAATATTCACAAATAAGAATTATATAAAGTAGGCAAGCATTTGTATAGACTATAGAATGAGCAAAAATGTTAAGCCCAATACTTAAGAATAATTACTAAACATATTAAGGCCCAATATATAACTGAAAAAATTTGAGCGGGAAAATTCCTAGATTCGCCTATTCATTTAGTAAATAGAGGATTATAAAGTATAAGTTGCTACATTTTTCAGTAATGCAGTAATTATTACTGTAGAGAATAACTTGACACATGCTTAAAATTAGCTTCGTGACAAAAATCATTCACTAAAAAAAATTCACAACTTAAATAAATTTTTTTATTAGTTTTCCATTTCAATTTTTTTGTTTCATATCAAAATACAATGGAGTGAGCTGATAAATATTTATGAGGTGCAAATTTTAAAAGTATAAATCCTCCTATATACTAAGAGACTACAACTTTTCTAAAGTTTTTCCACCAAAGTGCTCAAACTTATATATGGAAACAAATTAAATTTTCATTTATTAAACTAAATTTTCATTTAAAATAATCTATACATAAAGATTGTATCTCCTATTATTAACTTCGTGACGAAAAAATATTTTTAAAAAAAAAAAAAATTGATGTATGCGACACGTGTCAACCCAACATTAAATACGAGTATTAATTACAGCTGAACATTAAATATAAATATAATAAATGCAGCATAAATCTTAGTAAATATTAACTATAATTTAATAAATTTTATTATAAAATTATATTAAGTAATTACGTTGATTTGATTCTAAATTTATTAAAAAAAATATTTTGATAAAAATTCTAAATTGTAAATAAAAACGTTCATTGCAAAAAATGCTTTCAATCGAGTATACTTTTCATTATATTTATTAACATAATTTGATATGTAGAGATGATTAAAGTGAGCATCTTACAATGTTTCACATTTACGTAAAAAAATATTTTGAGAAAGTTATAAAACTTAGACCATTAATTTTATTAAGAAAAATATATTTTAAAGAGTCATTGTATATATTAAAAACAAAACTTTAAAAAAAAAACTACTAAGATATAAGTTTTTATAGTGTGGGACGAAAAAATTATATTGCGACAAAATGAATACATATGAGATTTTGAGAGGTTTAAATACTGTGATAACGAGTATGTATGTACACAGTGATCACGAATGAGTTTGAATAATTAAAAGAAAAGTAATGATTATTAAGTAATATAATATTATATAGGGTTTTTCTACATGATACCCGTGTTTCTTCGCATTCTACGTGATACCCCTATATTTTTGAAAATATAAGTGGTATCCCTAAATGTAGTAAAATGTTCTAAAAATACCCAATCTACTAAAAATCACGTTTAAATATGTTATATTTTGTAAAGAAAATATGTTTACAATTGAGTAGACGATGTTTATGTTAATGACATGACAAATTATTGCCAAACAAATCAATAAAAAATGTATAAATTAAACATTCTAAAGAGGCGGATTAGAGCATTTTGGGTATTTTAAGATGTTTTTATCATGTTTAGGGGTACCACGGGTATTTTTGAAAAGCGAGGGGTATCACATAGAATTCAAATAAGTACAAGGGTATCATGTAGAAAAACCCTATTATATAAACAACATGAAAAAGTAAAATACACATTAGATTTTTCTTTAATATCTTTAGTTAAATATGTATACGTCAAGAACAAAACATTAGTTATGACTAACTAGATATTACTTTTATTTAAATATTTTATACGTTATCTTATAAAAATGATATTTGAGAAAATTCAACCTATTTTATTTACGTAAACTCTTAAACATCGTTATATATAGTTGTTAAAAAAAACAACAGGTGCAAATTTCTGATAGATATATTTGACACATAGAACATGTAAGACACAACCAAAATATTTGAATAAGTTTAGTTTGGGCATATATATTTGATAAATAAATATCAAACGTTATACATACAAAATTAAAAATTGCATAAAATTATATTCACATCATTTTGAATAAATCTTTTAACTGATTTGGAACATAACATATCGTGAAATGATATACTTTGATACCTTAATGTACCTTAATGTTGATTGTTGCATTATTCGAAAAATTTTTATTTTAATTAATGTGATAATTTGATCAATTACAATTTTTTTTTGTAAAACGTTGATCATGCGTAATTAACTATAACTTGGTATTAGTTTTAATTAAAATTATATGTATTTTATTTTAAAACACTGAACTTAAACCTAAAAAAATAAAATTTGAGAAAAAAAATTAATTTATTTTTATTTATAGGTAAAAATATTAAAGGTTATATACGAATTAAATTATTTTTCTTCAATTATAATAATAAAATTTTAAAACAGGCCGCGCGAAGCGCGTGATACTACCTAGTATTTTCATAAAAAACACAATTCATGGAATTATTCAATTTTTTTGATTAATTTTAATATTAATTATTTTTTTATAAAAATTCGCGAGATATAAATCTAAAATGTATAACTAAAACACTAAAAATTAAAAGGCATATATTTACCGCGCATTTACGCGGGATCTACACTAGTAACCTACTAACTAAATGTTTTTTTTTTTTTGACAAATGTGAAGAGTAAGGTTTTACATTCTAGTAGCGTGACGGTACGAGACACTTATACGGAAAATGAGTTAGCAACACCGGATGGCGCCTAATCTGGATCCTCTCTACAATAAATGAGGACCCCTCACCCCTATAATAATGGGCTCCTATGTTTTGTTTTATCTTTTCTATGTTTTTAGGATTTTTCACAAGAATTAAAAAAAGTCCTTGGAAATGTTTCAAAAATAGTAGTAGTTAAACTTAAGCATGATAAATTCCTCTTGAAAATTGAAGAAGAAAACATAAATCTTTTTGTCATGTCTCATTTTAGCCACATAAAGAGTATATTAACTTTGGATTTCTAAAATATTGCATGGGAAATTGCCATTAATTAGTGGCAAAACGAAACAATTTTTTTTCCCTAATAAAACAAAACGAAGGGACTATTACAACATAATGTGATTGTGAGTTTGTGACGATTTGTATTATACACGTGAGAGAGGAGATTTGAGGGAAAGATTATCACTCTTAATCAGTATCAATTGTTCCGTTTACATGCTAAGATATGCCTTATATATACAAGCCAAGAATCAAGAAAATAAGGGAAATAATATATACAATATGTAAAGAAGGGAATCTGGGAGCCTTGTTTTGTGGGACGTGGGAGCCTTGTTTTTGTGGGATGTGGGAGCCTTTAGTCCTTGTTTTGTGGGATGTGGGAGCCTTCAATGGATTTGGTGCAACGGCTCCTAGAGGAGTCTATTAATTTGAAAAAATAAAAGCTGAACCTTTGCTATGTAGATTATCAAGTTTTAGCAAAATAAGCTTTACTTCAAACCAACTTGTTGACAAAATTGCATAGTCGATAATGAAAAATACAAGTAATAAAATAAAGAAACTAACGATAATTATCCAATAACTTCTAGCCATAAAAACACGAACATGAGATGATGGAAATTAAATGGAGAATGTGAATACGATTGAATTTGACTTGTAGAAGGAAAACGATTCACTACATTTTCATCAAATCGTTTTTGCTATAGAAACTAAGGAAATAACTTCCCGGTAAATATTCTTTGCTCCAAACAAAAGGGTAAAATAAAGTGGAGACGAATACCTTATTCTTGTAGAGGTTATTGTTAAGAAGATCCTTGGGTGACCAAGAAAACACCAAATCCAACAACCCTTGTTTCTTCTTTTTCTCTTCCAAAACTACATTCTCCATTTTCGTCATCATCATACTATACATTATAGCGAATTACAAATATCTCAAGATACTACTGATAATGAATTATGTTTTGTGTGTGTGTGTGTTTTAGAAACTTCAAGTGCCAAAATATATAGGAATAAAGATACTACTACTCCAATGACAACGAAATTGTACTAGTTGAAACGCGTTGGAAACTTAATAGACAAGGTTATATTAGAAAGGAGACTAAAACGTCATTCGTCAATGAAAAGTCTATTGTTATGCACTTATGCTTTGTTTTATGAAAAGTTGACGTACTTGAATTACATTGATTGTCATCAACTTATGCTTTTTTTATGTACGGACTCATCTAATTCAATTGGTGTTCTCTGTGACGGGTTATCATTTGTGGTGGATATTTTGTGAGATAAAATGGTAACAAAATGAGTTAGTGGAGAAAGGGGACCACATGAATAGTGTTGCAGAGAGAAAAAAAAGTGGGTATTTTGTAAGGTAAAATGGTATCCGTCACTCAAAAGTGACGGATATGTCATATCTTCAATGAGAATTTGTGCATCTAATTCACATGCAATTAAAATGAACACAAATTCTAACAACGGTTCAAATAATGATCCACTTATATAGATACGACCAACATTTTATTATTTTCTAACCATTTCATTTTTGTCTATCCATATAGGTAGATACTCCCTCCATTCAACTCCACTTTACAAGTATTCTATTTCCGTCCATTCAACTCCACTTTACAGGTTTCCTTATTTGGACATGTAAAAGACCTTTCTATCCTTATTGAAAATCTATATTTACAAAAAATGTCATTCATACCCCCACACAAATCCACCATAAAACTCACCTTTATATTTTTTAAATATCTTTAACCCCACCATTCCCTTTCCCTATGTACTTTTAATAGTTTTTTTAATCCGTTTCATAATACCCGCGCAAAAAGTAATGTTGCAAAGTGGAGTTGAATGGAGGGAGTACTACTTAGAGCATCCACAATAGAAGAACCCATTTTGAGGTTTGTCAAATGCCAAATCATCAAAAACACAAACCTTTTTACAACAAATCTCTTACCAACAATAAGCAAGCTTTTTTAAGGTTTACTAGTGTTAAACCCGTGCAAATTACACGGGTATGTTATTTCAAATGTTTTTATTAGCAACTATAAAAATACATAATTAAGTTTATATCAAATTATATTTATGATTTTAGATTTGGTTAATAAATTTACGCAATTTATTTTCGCAGTACGATTTTTACTCATTACCGTACTTTTTATATCAAATTTTCCATTTCTTTACCATTGGCTAAGCAACATCAAATCTAATTCTCTCTACCATCTCTCTATTGTTAAATCTGAACCTTCTCCAAGATCCTTAGAATAATTCAATTATAAATGATTATTCGAATGAAGAGCGAGTATTTAATTCATTAAGCCCATAGTAACAATTTAATTTCCTTTTTAATTAGAGTTTATTTCTAAATTAATTAAGGGCTAATTAGTATATAGTATGGTGGGTGCGTTGGTGGTGACGGTGGTCTGCCGATGTGGTTCGACGGTGAGAGTCACCCTCGAAGCAGTGGTACGGTGATAGTGTTGTTTGTGGTACCGTGGTAATGGACCGCCGTAGTACGTAGTAGTATTGTTGTATGTCAACGTAGTACAGGGTTAGGAATAGTTGAATACAATACGTCTAGTTATGGCTTTAATTTTTCTACTTTTCTCAATGTACTACAAGTATTGATTAATCAATTTTTTAACCCAATGCTTTTTATTCAATGTAGTAGATAGTGGGTGAAATGTACTATTCCGTAAATTAATTACGTTCACAGCACACCGCCGGCGACGGCAACCTACTCCACCGGTAAACCCCCTCCCCCAACGACGATTGAGAAGTCGATAACATTAGTTGGAAATAGCGCGATGTGAAATTAGAGGAGAATAGGTATGTGAAATTATAGAGTATAGAATAGAGAGAAGTTAGAGAGTGGAAATGCAGGGGTATAATTGTCAACAATGTACTACTATGAGTAAGATGTGTACTGCGAAAATCAGCACCATAAATTTAATGTGGAGATTAAAAAGTTTACATGGTGCATATAATTAAGATGAGATGATACTAAAAAATAACCGTATATTTAAAATTTATTAAAACTTTAGCGCAAATTGCGTAACAACATACACCAAATGATGGACGGAATAATAAGTTTTATATCATAATAAACATTGAGTAATATATCAATTGCACGGGACAGTATAATAAGTTTTATTATAATGAGATTATGGAAATTAAATGGAGAATGAGAGTACGATTGAATTTGACTTGTAGAAAGAAAACGATTCACTACATTTTCAATTTTCATCAAATCGTTTTTGCTATAGAAACTAAGGAAATAATTTTCCAGTAAATATTCTTTGCTCCAAACAGAAGGGTAAAATAAGGTCGAAACGAATACCTTATTCTTGTAGAGGTTATTGTTAAGAAGATCATTGGGTGACCAAGAAAACACCAAGTCCAACAGCCCTTCTTTCTTCTGTTTCTCTTCCAAAACTACATTCTCCATTTTCGTCATCATCATACTATACATTATAGCGAATTACAAATACCGTCTTTGAAGATACCTACTGATAACGAATTATGTTTTTTTTTTTTGTGTGTTTTAGACCATCTTCAAGCAAGGTCAATTGCTTGGTCATGACGTTGCTTGATCATGGTTAGTGACTTAATTAAGTTACTTAATTGGTGACCAAAATTGCTAATTTGTGACCAAAGGTCAATTTGTGACCTTTGGAGGTCAATTTGTGACCTCTGCTTAATTCTTGTGACCTCTTCCATGACCTAATAGGTGTCAATTTCTGATTTGTTGGATACAAAAAAGGACAACTCCAATGACTGGGTTGATGACCTAGATCACGACCTTCTGCTTGAGAGGGTGAAAATTAATCAAAGTTAATAAGGTGGAATTAAAAGTAAAATCAGACCGTGACCTAATTAGCGTGACCTTTACTTAGGAATGGTCTTAGAAACTTCGTTCAAGTGCCAAAATATATAGGAATAAAGATACTAGTACTAGAATGACAAGGAAATTGTATTAGTTGAAATGCGTTGGAAACTTAATAGACAAGGTTATATTAGAAAGAAGGAGACTAAAACGTCATTCGTCAATGAAAAGTCTATTGGTATGCTTTGTTTTATGAAAAGTTGACGTACTTGAATTACATTGATTGTCATCAACTTCTGCTTTTTTTTTTATGTACGGACTCATCTAATTCACATGCAATTAAAATGAACACAAATTCTAACAACAGTTCAAATAATGATCCATTTATATAGATACGACAAATATTTTATTATTCTCTAACCATTTCATTTTTGTCTTATCCACTCGTACTACTTAGGGCATCCACAATAGAAGAACTCATTTTGAGTTTGTTAAATGCCAAATCATCAAAAACACAAACCTTTTTACAACAAACCTCTTACCAACAATAAGCAAGCTTCTTTAAAGTTTACTAGTCTTAAACCAATGCAAATTACACGGGTATGTTATTTCAAATGTTTTTATTAGCAACTATAAAAATACATGATTAAGTTTATATCAAATTATATTTATGATTTTAGATTTGGTTAATAAATTTAATGTGGAGATTAAAAAAGTTTACAACGTGCATATAATTAAGATGAGATGATACTAAAAAAAACCGTATATTTAAAATTTATTAAAACTTTGGCGCAAATTGCGTAACAACGTACACCAAATGATGGACGGAATAATAAGTTTTATATCATAATAAACATTGAGTAATATATAAATTACACGGGACATTATAATTAGATCATGTAATATGGTAAAATATAGCTATGTAAGTATGTATGAATAACTAATTTTATGCTTTAACTTAACCCCTTGTAATCGTAATGTTGCATTTACTTACTATATTGCATATTCATGCAGTTCGTCAAATTACGAAGCTTTAATATTTTGTCGCGCTTACTTTATAAGCCTCCATATTACCATATTCTAGGTAGCATCCCGCGCTTCGCACGGCCTGTTTGAATACTTTTATTATTATAATTGAAAAAAAAATATATTAGAATTGATATATGAAATTTTATATTTTTAGTTATAAATAGAAATAGATTAATATTTTTCAATATTAGTTTTTTAGGTTTAACTTCAAAACTTTTAAATAAAATACATCCTCCGTATAAATGTATTATAAGTAATAAGCTTAATTTGTTCTTTTGGATCAATGTTTTATAAATAAGTATAGAATGATTATTTGACGATAATAATTAGAAAAAGAATCATCTTTTCTCTCTTTCTCATGTATTTTATCACGCAAATATCTAATATCGATATTCATATGGATGTCATGCCACATAGCAAATACATTCTCGTTACCATATTATTCATGCCCACTTGAGCTCGTGATATATTCTTTTATTTAGTATGTACATACATAAACTTTTGCGATAAATTTTGCTATTGTTAAAAACATAGATGTCACATAAAGTTTTTCCTATATTTTTCGTTATGTCGAATTTCTTTTACTCTTTCCCATATCAATTCACGGATTATACAACCAGTTGTACGGTATAGAATTCGAGCTTTGTAATAAAGTATCCGAGCTTTATGTTAAAGAATATGAGCTTTATTAGAAAGCATCTGAACTCATCCATTTACACATAAGCTCAGAAAAAAATACATATAAGCTCGAATTCTTATACCTTGGTTGTAAAATGCTCTATATACAACTGGATGTATAATCTTATTTGTGTTTCCATATTAATAATAATGAAAATAATATTTAATATCATAGATGTCACATAAAGTACATCCTATAGATTTTAATAATATTTAATATCATATTAATGAAAATAAAATGTATTCGAATAATACAATAATCAACATCTATAAAATATAATTAAAAGGCTACCATAAAATGACAAAATAAACGCCACCTAGACAAAACCACATATGATCCAAAAAACCACCTAGATTAAAATTTAATGTGACGAGGCATATATAAATGTGATGTTCCATATTTTTAATGTGACATGAATTATCAATTTATTATTACATGACATTAATTTAAATTATTTATTAATAAATTAATTTAATTCACTTATATCTATAATATGAAAGGATATTATCATTATTCTTAAATTAATTTTGTATATTAAATATATTGTCTTCCAAAATTTATATAACCCTTACAAATTTACATCAAATTTCATAATTTATAGTTAATATTGACATTTTAATTGAAATTTTTGTAATAAAACTTGTTAATAAATTTCATAATTTATAATTAAAATTGAAATTTTAATTGGAATTTTTGTAATAAAACATGTTAAGGAATTAATTAAACCTCTTCATAGTACTAAACACTCACCATTATTAACATTTTCCTATTTAATTCATTGTTTTAAATTTTTTTGTAATAAAACATGTTAATAAATTAATTAAACCTCCTCATATTACTGAACACCCACCATTATTAACATTTTCCTATTTAATTTTTTTTAATTAAACATGGTAATAAATTGATTAAAACTCTTCATAATACTTAACACACACCAAATTAATTAAAAGTTTTTCCTATTTAATTAATTTTTGTAATATAATATGTTAATAATTTTATTAAAACCCCTTGTATTACTCAATACCCATAATTTTCATAAACATTTTGTCCTATTTAATTCATCTCTTGAGGTCCTCGGCAATCAATTATCTAATTTAATAATACCACAAAATAAATTTAAAAGTAAATTAAAATATGGGAATTTATGGTTGTGTAATGACTATAAAACCTACAATACCTACAATACCTATAATAGTTTCTATTCATTTTATTTATTTAAAATATACCCATTTATCATGAGTTTCTAAGTCGTGGATTGTATTTTATGGTTTAATTTATTTATTTGATTATATTGAGTATTATTGTCGAGTATTGTTGTTGTTGTTGTTGTTGTTGTTGTTGTTGTTGTTGTTGTTGTTGTTGTTGTTGTTGTTGTTGTTGTTGTTGTTGTTGTTGTTGTTGTTGTTGTTGTTGTGTCCAATAACGTATATTTTAATTTGTTATGTTGTTGATTTTATGGATCGTTTGCTTTATATTTGAATTCATGTTTTCCAGTTGGTTTAATTTAAGTGACTTACATGTGACAATGTTTTGATTCGTTTGTCAAGTTTTTACCAGGTTGATATTTTATCTTTTGGTCAATGTATTTTTTATATAAATTTAAAGCACCATAAAACGTATAAGGCAAACCATCACGTGGGTAATCTGAAGAGGGAAGAAATACAAAAGGCATGAAACTGAGGTAAAATTAAAGGTAAAAAAAACGTAAGGTAGAAACTGATAAGTAATGGATGATTGTTGATCTCAAAATAGAAGTCTTCTAATATTTCTTTTAATTTGTTATTAAACGTATATTGTGGTATAATTTACTATTATACTTTCCTGATCAAGCTATTTGAATTTGTATTTTTGTATTCACAAGTATAATCATCTCTAACATATATTTTCATTTTCATTTTATATGAACTATTGATAGGCATGTAATAAAAGGAAGCGAAAGTGAACCTTCGGGTAAATATTAAATAGTATGATTTCTAAATTCCACTTCGTATGTTTTTAAGTTTATGTGTTTTTTTTTTGTCAAAAAAGGAATAATACATAAAACTTACTCTCATAATTTCCTAAAAAAAAAACTTACCCTCATAATTAATGGTAAATAAATAAGTACAAATAATTGAATGAAAAATCTTTAAAATTTTACAATTTACTTTTTGAACCATCATGACAATAATTAATCATTTTAATTATGTCATTTCCTCTTCCAATTTAAGTTTTCTCCAACTCCCACCTTTTGATTGTTTTTCTATAAAATTTAGTTTACTTTTTAAAGTGGTTTATGCTTTTTTTTGTTGGAGTTAGTGTCCTCCACAATAGTGCGTTTACATAATAAATTTTATTAAAGGAATATAATCAGATTTTAATTATTTGATCCTCGTCAGTTGATTAACGTAAATCGATAACGGTTGGCTGACTAGAATTTGACGTTATTGTCGTGAGACGACGGTGATCAACTGACCCCTTTCGGTCACACCTAAAGGAACGAACCCCAATTGACAACTAATTAATTGTATGAGATACAATTTATTTAGTCCCTTGATTTATAGACTAAAAGGTTAGTCGATTATTTTTAGAGAAATTTCGAGTTGCGAACTCGAGGCACGACAGTTATTATTTAATTATGCGATAATTGAATAATAAATTTTGGAAGACGGGTTTTAGTTAATTAATTGTTAATTCACTAAAATTGTACTAATTGATTAATGTGATTAATATTAGTACGTAAATAATATGTGTAGCGGTACACGTATATTTACGGAGTGATTTGAACGAATTAATTATGGAAGTATTTAAACATGAGACGATGTTTAAATAAAATTTACACGTATTTGTGCGACAAATATAAGAACTGATATGGACCCGTAAATGGGCAATTGGACCGTGTAAATAAAGTTAGTGGATGAACATGTCCCTTGGAGTTAAGAAAGGAAAAGGGAAGGAAAAGTCCCAATTTAAGAAATCGTCAAAGAAACATGACAAGGGAAAGGGGAAGGCCGTTGAGAATGGCAATCCCAAGGCAAAAAGTGTCAAACTCTCCGAGGCCGAATGTTTCCATTGTAATGGGAAGGGGCATTATTATAGGAGGAGTTGTCCCAAATACTTGGAGGATCTCAAGGAAGGGCGTGTGACGCCTATTGGTATGATTTCCTCTCTCTATGTGATAGACGTTAATTATGCTTGCACTTCCACTTGGGTACTTGATACCGGATGTGGCTCCCACCTTTGTAATCATTTGCAGGGTTTAAGGGACGTGCGAGCACTAGCAAAAGGTGATGTGGATCTCCGCATGGGCAATGGAGCTAGAGTAGCGGCCGTTTCCGTGGGGACATATGTGCTCACTTTAGCTAGTGGTCTAGAGTTGTATTTAAATAAGTGTTATTTTGTACCAACTTTAACTAAGAACATCATCTCCATTTCCGCGTTAGACGCGAAAGGTTTTTGTTTTATGATTAAGGACAAGTGTTGTACTTTTTATTTAAATGATGTGGTTTATGGCAAGGCCATTTCAATTGGAGACATTTATGTTTTAAATGATTTTAATGACGTTTATCATGTGGAAACTAAAAAGCTCAAAACGGGTGATCCAAACGAATCCTACCTTTGGAATTGTCGTTTAGGCCACATAAACGAAAGACGCATAAAGAGACTTGCTTCATCAAAAGTGCTCAAACCATTTGGTTTTGAATCTTATGGTACATGCGAGTCTTGCCTTCTAGGTGAGATGACTCGTGCACCTTTTGCGGGAAAAGGGACACGAGCTAGTGAGGTTTTGGCTCTCATACATACGGATGTGTGTGGACCATTAACCATCACCGCTAGAGGAGGTTTTCACTACTTCATTACTTTTACTGATGACTTAAGTATATATGGGTATGCCTACTTAATGAAGAACATGTAACGCCCCCGAAAAGCAGACAGGCAGCTCAAAATAGCTCTTTTTATTAATAATAAACAGCAGCGGAAAAATAGGGCGTCACCGCCGTATTCCCCCTTCGGAGAATACAAGGCTTTTACAAGAATAAATATAAATACACTTTTTAAAACTAAAAACTAATAACTCTATTACATATTCATCATATTGGGTCATCTGAAAATCCTCACTCTTGACCTTCCCCGATACTAATGTGCCTGAAAAAGAATGAAAGTAACATGATCAGCCAACCACAGGCTGAGTATGACTCCGGTCACCTCCATCGGCCCTACTTACCTCCATTTTAATATTTCACTTCTTCCTGGTAGCACAAATACTATAAAATAGGTCATATGAACACAGTCGGATAATTATTAAATAGACATGCACAACCTGTCATTTTAGAATGCAATAACTCACTTTACAATTATACCGGTCTACCATTACCGAATAGAGAGACATTACGGAATAAAACTCCCCTGGGCTAAGCCCTCCTCCATGTACACAGGATCCCAGGTCTAAGACCCGTGTAAACCCCCTGGCACTTTCACCCGTAATAATCAGAACCGTAGTTCACATGAGGCGGTGCCCCCTTCCATGTACACAGGATAAATTTATAATGTCATCTCTCCCCCGTAATCGTATCCCGAATGCTACAATTGGCCAATAGTACATTATAACAAAAGTATTAACATGGCAGTCATATGTTCATACAAAGACAGATAATATAACATATGAGCAGTATAATAATAATATAACAATATATGGTCGATAATACTATACAATAATCAGTACATTATTACTTATTTCTACAACGAAGGGTCCCAAAATCATACTTTATTTGTTAATGCCAATTGACTCGCGAATAGAAACTAACATATGATTTGTAAGTCTTGTTCTTCTAATTTAACTAGGATCTCATCACTTGCTTTCTTATTAGCTTCTTGTTTTATGTCATAAGAAATGATGAAAGCTCATCCTATTTATAGGACAAAATGTCGGCTGGTTAGATGTTGTGGTCAAATGAGATTGTTTTCTTAAGAGGTAAGACTTTGTGACTTATCTGGCCAACTCACATGTTTATCAACATATTAAATATATAATTTTAATACATTATTATAATAATAATGATGTATATAATTGTATAATACGGAAAGAGTTACACGGAGTATAATGTATAACACGTACTTGTCATATAATATTATACGTTATATTATTTGATAAATTTTTTTTTTCTGGAATATTACAGAACAAGAGTGAAGCTTTTGACAAGTTCAAAGAGTTTCAAAATGAAGTAGAGAACCAATTGGATAAAAAGATTAAGACCCTACGGTCCGATCGTGGTGGTGAGTATCTAAATATTGAATTTGATTCACACCTAAACGATTGTGGTATAGTATCATAATGTGCTCCTGGCACACCACAATTAAATGGTGTGGCCGAAAGGAGAAATCGAACTTTACTAGATATGGTTCGGTCTATGATGAGTCTAACTGAGCTTCCTAGTTCATTTTGGGGTTTTGCCCACTTGTCTGCAACATTTTCACTAAATCGAAGCCCGACTAAAGCGGCCGATAAGACTCCATATGAGATATGGACAGGTAAAGTCCCTCATTTGTCATTCATGCGAATTTGGGGTTGCGAAGCGTACGTCAAGATCAAGTCTGACAATAAGATTGCACCCAGGTCTGACAAATGTCTTTTTGTAGGATATCCAAGGGAAACACGTGGCTATTACTTCTACAATAAACACGAGGGCAAAGTGTTTGTGGCTCGTGATGCTGTCTTCCTAGAAAAGGAGTTTATTTCTAGAAGACAGAGTGGGAGAAAATTTGAACTTGAAGAAGTTCGAGAGCCACAAACCGAGAATGAGGTAGAGGAGAACGTGGAGGATAGCATTCCCTCTTCCTCTGAAACGGTAATTATTCCTAGAAAGTCAAGTAGGATTTCTAATCCACCTGAACGCTACCTTGGTAACATCGAAGATGATGGTGTTTTGTTACTTTTGGAAAGTGATGAACCCACTACCTACAATTCGGCCATGTCTAGTCCCGACTCCTCGCTTTGGCTAGAAGCCATGCAATCCGAAATGGATTCCATGTACGAGAACCAAGTATGGGACTTGGTGGATTTACCTGAGGGAGTGCGACCCCTTCAGTGTAAATGGATATATAAAATTAAGCTCGGCGTGGATAAACATGTGGATGTTTACAAAGCTAGATTGGTGGCAAAAAGCTTCACCCAAGTTCATGGTTTACACTATGACGAAACCTTCCGCTCCAGTCGCTATGCTTCGGTCCATTAGGATAATCTTAGCGGTTGTCGCATTTCATGATTATGAGATTTGACAAATGGATGTCAAAACCACCTTCTTGAATGGGATTCTAGAAGAAGAGGTGTACATGATACAACCTGAAGGTTTTGTGGATACATCTAACCCTATGTGTAAGCTTAAAAAGTCCATCTATGGTCTTAAGCAAGCATCTAGGAGTTGGAATCATCACTTTGATCATGTTATTAAACAATACGGTTTCACTAGAAGTGTGGAAGAACCGTGTTTATACATGAAGTTTAGTGGGAGTAAGGTTGCATTCCTTGTCCTATATGTGGATGACATATTGCTCATCGGGAATGATGTTTAATCGCTCACTTCCGTTAAGGAGTGGCTAGGGAAACACTTCCAGATGAAGGACTTGGGAGAGGCACAACGAATCTTGGGTATCCGGATCTATAGGGATAGGTCCAAGAGGATACTAGCATTGAGTCAAGAAGCTTATATTGAGAAAGTTCTTGACCGGTTCAATATGAAAGACTCCAACAGAGGATTTCTATCTATGGGCCAAGGGATTACTTTGAGCAAGTCACAATCTCCCTCTACCCCTAAGGAGATTGAACACATGAAGACCGTCCCTTATGCTTCAGCTGTTGGGTCTATCATGTATGCTATGATTTGCACTCGTCCCGACGTTGCGTATGCCTTGAGCATGACAAGTCGTTATCAAGCCAAGCCTGGTGAAAGTCACTGGATAGCCGTAAAGAACTGTTGGAGTAAGTGTCTCCGACAATAATGCGGTCACAATTGTCGATCATGATGATCACTTGTTTAAATCTCATGTTTAAGAATGCATGAGGGAAAGTAATATTTTACAGTCAACTGGTCCACACATGTCGGTAATGATTGGCTGACTAGAGTTTGACATTACTGTCGTACGACGGTGGTGATCAGTTGATCCCTTAAGGTCATATCTTTAGGGAATACGGTCTTAATTGATTATTTAATTAATCGTATGTAGATACGAGTTAATTACTACCTTAAAATTGGAAATGATTTTTATGAGTAAGTTGACGGTCTTAATGTTATTGGATTAAATAAGACTCCGTCTAAGTAATCGAATTGTTTTCTTTACTTAGAATTGTTTATTGTTTATGAAACAATTGAGACGGGAATGAACGGTCCATCTAAATTACAAGACGTTGTAATTTACATTAAAGTGACAAGTTTTATAAGATAGTAATTGAGAATTACTAGTGAGATTATTTAATTGTTTCATTTTTGTGTATTATGAATTTTAAGGAGTTAAAATTGCATAATTACATAATGAGTCATGTAATATGTAACATATTTGACATGTGACAATATTACGAATGACAAAGATAAAATGGAAACCATTTTATCCATTTGGACCGAAAATGGAGGGTACCATAGATAATGGGTGTTCTTTTTAAGAGAAAATAGGTTATGATTAAGAAAACCTATTAATACCCTAGTCTAGCATGCTACATACATTGTGAAGACAAATTGTAGCAAAATATGAGCAAGGAGTGGGCACTCTAACCCACTCCATTACCGGCCCCCCTCCACTCCTCTAATGAGAAAGAGTTTTCTCATTTTATCATTCATTCTATATGAAATATGATTATCTCACTACTCCTTTTCTCTACTAGTTTTCTAGAGAAATAAAGTTCAAAAAATTCCTTTCCATACTAATATTTCTTACATATTACTAGTTGTAGTAATATCTATGTTAGTAATTTTTAAGGAGCTAATACATAATTTCTAGTAACAAAATTGGTATTAGCATTAAGATTGGTTCCTTGATACAAATCCTTGAGGAGAGATTCTACTTTTGAATCTTGTTCATCCATTAGGAAAGCTCAAGAACTAACTAAGATAGGAGACCTTACTAGTGCCCATATAGCCAAAAATACAATTGTAAGGAACCGATTTTTCTTCACTCTTGTATTTGTTTTGCATGCATAAGATCCTTAAACTTTTATGACTAAAACTTTAAACTAAAAAATGTGATATGTAAAATATGATTTCCTTCAAGTGGTATCAGAGCATCACGGTTATTGCATGCAAAATCGGGTTTGTTTTTCCGAGTTAATTAGTTAACAAATAAAACTTGTTATTTAGGATTTATGAAGATAAATCATGAAATAATTTTGCATGTTAAACGTTTCTGGTCCTAAATGGTTTTTCGGTCACATGGGACGATTTATGGATTTTTATTGTTCATTTTATATATTATTGGCATTAAAATGTGATTTTTATGAGAAAAATGTCATTTTTGGACGAAAAATAGTTAAACTTCGAATTTTTCAGTGATTTTTGGATATGTTTTCACATATATAATCTACTGGTCACATGTTAAATCTAGTGAAAAACTAAGTTATTTTGCATGAAATATGGATTTTATAAACTTAAATCGAATTTAAAGTGTTTATTAGGTTAATATGAGTTATATTTTGAATCTGGTCATAGAAATTTAATATGTTGTCACATGCATTTTTACTCAGTGTGTGTTAAAATCTTAGAGGTATTGGACTCCTTTAGCATGATTTATGAATTTTTGAGTAAAAATTCAATAAATAGTGACTTTATTTAGTATATAATGCTAAAACATATTTCATGACTAAAGAAAAACGTCATATGTTGTATTTTATCCCACATTTAAGATCTAAAAGTGAAAAGTTGGTGAAAGTTAATTTGCAGTTTTTTAATGGTCATAATTGATGAAACCGATAAACCGCAACGATGTTCTTCTCGAAAATTTTCGAATTTTTTAACCTAAGTTTTGAATATTATTAGTGTCATGGTATTTTTCCAGAATGTTCATGAGTTTGAATTTCAAATTTTGAAATTATTTAGAATTTTTATAATTTAATTTGGAGTTTATAGTATAAAATTGTATTTTTGGGTCCATTATGATTTATGAACAATCAATCAATATATATATATATAAAAGACGCTTTTTTCAGGCAATTCTAGAGACTCCATGCTTTCTTAAACACTCGAACCTAAATAATAATTATATTAAAATTGATAAAATACTACCATCTCATCAAATACTACATTAAAAAAATACTTATATTAATATTAAAAAAATACCAACTTTTGAAAATTAACAACTTGCTTATTCAAAAATATCACGTTGAAAATATTTTTGAGAATTATATCACGTTGAAAATATATTTTCTTAACAAATATTTTTGAAAATTATATCACGTTGTCTTATTCCTATCTACACAAGACTATTATCTTATCAAATACTACATTAAAAAATACCTTCTCTTATGGAATATACACAAATATAATAAAATACCTTCTAAAAAATCTTTTTAAAAATTATTATTATCCCTATGTACACAAATATATGGAAAAATATCTTTTCTTATGGAATATACACTGGAAAAAATACGTTCCCCATTCTACCACAAATCAAATACTACATTAAAAATTTGTTAAATGCCTGCTGTCTTCAATGCCATCCTCCTGCACGTTTATTCCAATTGACGTTCATGTTAAACACTATTTGTGAACTCTTATCTCTTAGCTCATAAATTCCTAATCCTAGAGAAATAGATAAATCTTACAAACACTATATAAATAAACTAACCCCAACGTTAAACTTACCTGCAAAAAAAAACTTTCCTGCAAACTCTTTAGGCAGCCATGGCACCGAGGTATTTTCTCATGTTCTCCATCTATACTTTTAGTACCTGCACCCAAACATATCTAACTTAACTCATATTAACTTGAATTTCTCTATGCACAGATCTTATTCGCTCATCAATGAACTAAGACCAACACCTCCTGACAACGAAGACTCCGGCAGTAACAATTGGAAAATCAGGGTTCGTGTGACAAGATTGTGCAAAGTTTATCGTCCAACCAACAAATCTGAGCTTCTTTATGTTTCTACGGTCCTCATAAATGAAGAGGTAACGAACTATTCAATTTTCTCTGGCCATATACTTTACCTTTTCCACCCAGGGCAACGAACTGACGTCAAACGTCAAACTATATTTTTGTAAACCATTTACAGGGAGGGTACATGGAGGCAACCATCCCAGGTTATTTCTGGAAACGCTTCGAACCAAAAATTTGTGATGGAAAAATCCATATCCTCAAAAACTTTGAGATTATCCCAAACAGGACTGCTTATCGTGTTATAGGCGACAACAAGATTATGCTGAAGTTCTTTTACTCTACTTTTGCCAAGGCCATGGCATTAGAAGATAGCACTATTCCTATTCATAGATTCGACTTTGTTCCATTCGACAATCTAGACCATCGGCGTGATAACCACTATATACTTACTGGTATGTGATACTAACCTTAATTAATATTCCGTAATTAATATCTTCCTTTCTAACAGTACTCCGAATTTACAGATCTATACGGAGTTGTTATCGACGAGAAACCCGGAAACAATTATTTTGCAATAGAGATTGAAAATTAAGTGTATGTACCCAACTCTTGTATTATAATCTATATGCTATACTTTACTCCCTGCCTCCAATACTTTATAACCTCCTTTATTTTTTAAACAGGGGTAATCGCGTAAGAATTACTCTATGGGATCATTGTCTTGCCAACTACCATCTACAAAAAGAAAAACTTATTGGTTCTAACTTACCCACCGTAGCCGTCGTTACATCTCTCATAGTAAAGAACTATAATGGTAAGTATGAAATTTATTCATTATTACTATGCTATTTCTAAAATTTAAAGCATGGCCCTAAATTTTTTGTTCTTAAAAAATTTCAGGATAAAACAATATATCAACTTCTTCATCAAGTAGTCTATACCTCAATCTAGACTTTCCTGAAGTGAATACACTGACTACAATTTATAGTGAGAAGAATGGGGATTTCAAACACAAAGCAGCTATAGACGAAATCACCCAGAAAGATATATCAACCCTCTTAGAGTATGCAGAAACTGAGTACAAAGAGGTATGAAGTTATTAACTGTCCTTTTTTCTCTCCTTTAGTTCACGAAGCCCTTTTTTATTCTTTTTTCTGGACACTCAGGATCTTATATGTTATCGTACCGCTAAAGTAAAATGTATCCCAAGAGAAAAACCTTGGAATTACCAATCATATTTTGGGTGCACCAGTAAGCCACGTCATAAGGCATCAGGCCTTTGGTGTGATACTTGCAAGAAGCCAAGTGAAACTCAGACAATCAGGTATCACTTTTTCAGACAATAATCTGATTGTTAATAGATGTAATAGTGACACTGCCAAAATTATTAACTAACTATATGACTGTTCTTCGGGTTAGGTATCGTATCGAGTTAAAAGTGCAAGATGATACCTCTACTACATCTTTCGTCATATTTGACAAAGAAGCTAAAAAACTTATTGGTCAAGATGCTCTTACCTTATTTGATTCCCAACCAATTGAGGACGAGGATGATGAAGACTACAATCACATTCCGGATCTGCTTTTCAACACCTTTGTTGGAAAAAAATTCTGTTTCAAAATAAAGGTTGCTGATTATAATCATGGTCTTAAAAGAAGAAAGAGTTTCAATGTCATTGACATCTCAGAGAAGTGCTTCAATGAGGTAAATGACTAAATATTACTAAATGTTTCATGGGTTCAGTTTAACCAAGCGTGTATATTAACAATTTTACCACTAAATACAGACTGTCAACGGAGAACATACACAGCCAAAACGCCCAAGACAAGTTCATATTATGGACGAATCAGATGACGAGGGGTCGAGCAGCACATCAAAAAACAAGAAGACAAGACACGAGGAGGTTGAGTTAATAGATCTCAAGGAAGACTGAATAGCTCTAGACTACTACTTAATAGCTTATAGAATAAAAAACATAATATTAGTTGTTATTTAAGAATGGCTGTGATGTCTATGGCACAGCTACAAACCATTAGTTGTTACTTTCAAATCCTAGATACTTCCTAAAGTTTGTTGTATGTAGCACAACTACATATTATTAGTTACTACTTTTATTTTGCTTAGACAATAATTGATGTATTATCATTAGATATTACATACTTTCCACATTGAGTAATAAAGAATAAATACCAGTTTGTGCCAACCTGAAATCGCATAACCAATCTCCAGAAGCGCAAAAACCCAGAAAAGGAAAGCAAACTTCTTCAGCAGCTGCAATTAAAATTCCCCGAAATAAAATCAAACTCTCAATCACAGAAACGTACCCAACTTACACAAGACCAAACTCAGAACAATGCCTCATTATCAGACATGAACTCCTGGAGATGCATGAATAAATACCAGTGTGTGCCAACCTGGAATCGCATAACCAATCTCCAGAAGCGCAAAAACTCAGAAAAAGAAGGCAAACTTCTTCAGCAGCTTCAATTAAAACTCCCCGAAAAAGAATCAAAGTCTCAATCACAGAAACGTACCCATCTCACACAAGAACAAACTCAGAACAATGCCTCATTATCAGACATGAACTCCTGGAGATGCATTGATTTCCTGAAGAATTCGCCCAATTAAAAAAAGATAGACAAATGTCAGAGCTTAGTTCTTCAAAGTTAGCTAATGGGTTTGTGAAATCTGAGGATATTTTCAAGAAAGTCAGTGTCTTGAATGGTTTAGTGAATACTATCCTTTCAGATTTTTTTTTGGGAAGCTGACTGTGCCAATTCATGTTCGATTACAGAAATGAGCAAGCCGAATTTAAAATACCCAGGTGCGTATGACAAGTATTAAAGATAATTTCATTGTTGACACTGGTAATTCGGATAATACACAGCCAAAGTTTCATCACAGACATACCATGCTTCATTATAATATCAAAACGTTCAACAGCCCCCTTAGGTATCCCACCAGGAGTTGCGCAAACGTGCATAACAATTAAACAGTAGTTGAAAAGCGCTTCATAACTGAAATTATAACAATATGATAAAGAAGTAGAGTTAGATATTGCAACTATAGTAGTCCCAACACTGACAAACCACCAGTAGATAAAATTTAAAACAGAAACTATATATAAAAACCAATTGGAGAGGAGAACATATTAAATATTGTTTATGTTTACTATAAGAAGTCTGCCACTCTTTAATAAACTATATATGTAAAACCTAATTGGAGACAAAAACGTCTTCTACTCCTACTTAAGCATATGTATTCTTCAAATAAACACAGCAATTATTCCCGCTAAAACAGAGTTTTTGCAACCCAAGTAAACAACAATAATGGAAGGGGTAGATAAGAGGAACACACGTAGGAGGATCATCTCAGAAGGCAGAAGGAAGAGGCAAAGAGTAGGTAACAATTCTGAAGAACAGATAGACAATGAAGAAAAAGGGCAACCAGGTAAATTACTACACTTATCTTCTGTACCAATCAAGAAAGTATTAGGCTGTTGTTCAACAGCCAGACAATATTTAAATTTTTTTCCCAATTTTTATACCGATCAGATTAATAATGGTATATTTGTCGTAGAGAACAAAGAAAAAGAGTATCGCTACCTAGGCGATGCTGAGTACAACTGCCCTTCATGTGGTGCCATTATGTGGTTCGATGAGAGAATAAAAAACACAAGCACACGAAACAACATAAGGTTCAACATGTGTTGTAGAGATGGTAAGGTTCGTTTGAAGGGACTAAAGGATGCACCCGATATCTTAAGAAGGCTACTAACCCATGAAGATAAGGAATCAAAAGACTTCAGACAGTTAATTAGAGTATACAATTCCTGTTACGCATTCACTTCTATGGGTGCAAAGATTGACAACTCGGTTAACCAAAGGCCAGGTAGCTACGTCTTCCGGGTAAGCGGCCAGGTCCTCCACCGTATGGGAACGCTGCTTCCAGAAGATGGGGCCCAACCATCATATGCACAACTATATATCTACGATACCGACTTAGAGATATCGCTAAGAGAAAAGGCCGTGGCCAGAAGAGAGGACAGCCCTACCTTAGATCGTGACATTTTAGCAAAACTAAAGGACATGTTAGACGAATTTAACCCACTAGCAAAGACATTTCGTATGGCAAAAGAGAGAATAAAGGAGGACGACAACATACGATTATCGGTCAAATTGTTAGGTACAAGGAAGCCTAATGACAGGATATATAATACTCCAACAACGTCAGAGATCGCCGCACTCATTGTACAAGATAATAGTACCGAGTCCAGAGGGAAGGACATAGTTGTACATCATAGATCGAGAGGGTTACAAGAAATTAGCGAGCTACATCCTTCCTATATGGCTCTACAGTATCCGCTATTATTTCCCTATGGCGAAGATAGTTACCATACTGGAATAACATATTATGTACCAGATGGAACACGAAAGAAGGGCAAGAGGGAATACGTCACTATGAGAGAATACTATGCGTATCGGATACAACAGAGGGAGGAAGGAGGCGGTCTATTACTATATTGCGGTAGATTGTTCCAGCAATTTTTAGTAGATTGTTGTTGTGCGATCGAGTCAGAAAGACTCTGGTTTATTAGGAATAATCAAGACAAGTTCAGATGTGATGTTTTAAATAACGTATATGACGCCATTACACAAGGAGATACAATGGCGATAACTATTGGCAAGAGAATATATCTGCCTCTCTCATTTACTGGAAGCCCGAGATACATGCAACAAAACTACCAAGATGCAATGGCCATCTGTCGGTGGTACGGAAATCCTCACTTATTTCTAACATTAACTGCAAATCCAAGATGGCCAGAGGTCGAGGCAGCTCTGACTCTCATGGGTGGACAAAAAGCTGAGGACCGTCCAGATATCGTGGCCAGAGTTTTCAAGATGAAGCTCCGGCAACTTATGCACCTTTTGAAAAAGGAAGACTATTTTGGACCTACCGTTGCAGGTAAACTTTGATTAAATAAATAGTACTATTTTTAAATGTCAAAAGTTAAAATATGTTCCCCATCAATGCAGCATTGATTTGTAAAAACCACCCATAGAATGAAACAATTAACCAGTCTAAACAATCCTACAAAAAGAACAAAACTTTGATGAACAAACAAGATCAGATCCATGGCTCTCTCTGAACTCATTCTGTTCAATCAACTGAACCGCAATGTCAAATACTATTCTTAAATGTAAATAGCTAAAATATGTTCCCCGCCCATGCAGATATTTATACCATAGAGTTTCAGAAGAGAGGTTTACCTCATGCTCATATATTATTGTGGCTGAGGAGAGGGACTGAAGAGGTGTCAACCGACTTCATCGACACCATACTCCATGCGGAGATACCTGACAAAAACAAGGAGCCACGGTTATATGAAATTGTGTCACGCTCTATGGTCCATGGACCATGCGGCAAAGATGGTCCTAATTGCCCATGTATGATGAATGATGTTTGCACAAAGAAATATCCAAAGGAACATAACGAGAGCACAACATTGGATCACAATGGGTATCCAGTGTACAGAAGAAGGAAGGACAGTAGGTAAGTACATATTCTAAAGCCGCCCACTTTCTAACCTAATGATGAGAGTGTCACTAACGTGAACTACCAGTTAAATTTCTACGTGCAGGACCATTAAAAAGGGTATTCATGAGATGGACAATAGATCTATTGTAACATATAACCCAGGGTTGCTTTTAATGTTTGATGCACACATCAATGTCGAGTGGTGCAACACAGCAAAAGCCATAAAGTATTTGTTTAAATATATTTCAAAGGGGCCAGATAAAGCAACTTTAGTCATACAAGAGGACACACAGGACGAGATAAAGGCTTACATGGACTGTCGATATCTATCTGCATCAGAGGCGGCCAAGAGAATCTTTGAGTTTGATATCCAGGAGAGATATCCTTCAGTGATGCGCCTCCCCGTGCACCTGGAAGGAGAACAATCAGTGGTGATTAAGGACAGTGATATGCTAGAAGAAATAATTGAGGAGAAAAACAGTACAGAAACAATGATGACAGCGTGGATGGCAACCAATGCAAATCAGCCAGATGCAAAAACGTTATCCTATGCGGAATTTCCAACAAAATACGCGTGGAAGGAAGGGAGATGGCACAAAAGGAAGCAAGGGAAGTGCATTGGCAGGATGGTTTACGTTCACCCAATAGCCGGAGAAAAGTATTACCTGAGAGTGCTCCTTAACATAGTCAAGGGTGCTCAAAGTTATCAAGAAATTAGAACATTGGGAGACGTTGTGTACCCTACATTCAAGGAAGCTTGTTATGTACATGGCCTTTTAAATAATGATAAAGAGTGGTATGAAGCAATGTCAGGCGCAAATAAATGGGCGATGCCGTCACAGCTCAGGGAGCTATTCGTCACAATGATTCTGTTTTGTGAAGTAACAGATATAACGAAGCTGTGGGACGAGAGCTATGGGATGCTATCGGAGGACATTGAGCGCAAGAAAAGAAGATTGTTTGGAGACCCTAATTTTGAACTTAGTGATGCCGCCAAACGGTCATACACCCTACTTGAGATAGACAAAATTCTGATGAGATACGGCAAAAGACTATCGGACATAGAAAGTATGCCGCAACCAGTGGAATCCGATGTACACGGCATGGAGAACAGACTGATTAGGGATGAAAGGAAGTACGATCGCAAACAGCTGAGAGACGAGTGGGAAGGGAAGGTCAAATTATTGAACACAGAGCAAAAAGGTATGTCATACACTAAAAAATAAGCATCGTAAAGTACATGACAAAGTATTAACAATTTTCTACAAATGTAGACGTCTATGATGCAGTTATCAATGCTGCCAGTAGCAAATTACAGGAGTTGTTTTTCGTTTACGGTCATGGAGGCACAAGAAAGACATTCTTATACGGGGCAATCTCAGCGAAACTAAGGTCAGAGGGCAAGATTGTACTCAATGTGGCATCGTCCGGTTAGATCTCTAAATTAACTAAGTGTTTAACAATAAATGTAAAAACTACAAACAAGAAAAAGAAAGAGATGTAATGATAATGGCAATTTTAATACTAACGATACAGCTACAGGTATCGCTGCGTTACTACTACCAGGGGGAAGGACAGCGCATAGTAGGTTTGATATACCTATTGAGCTATTCGACGACTCAACATGTAATGTGAAACAGAATAGCCAGCTGGCTGAACTACTACGGGAGACGTCGTTGATTATATGGGATGAGGCACCAATGGACCACAAGAATGCTTTTGAAGCACTAGATCGTACAATGAGAGATATAGTAAGCTACACCGATCCAGACGCATCATCAAAGATGTTCGGGGGAAAGGTGGTGTTACTTGGAGGCGATTTCAGACAAGTGCTCCCCATCGTATCGAAGGGGAAGAGACAGGATATCTTACAAGCCTCAATAAGCAGGTCACATATATGGAAATCATGCACCATGTTTATTCTAAGGAAGAGCATGAGGGTTACAGATTCAGATGGTCAAAGACAGAGATTTAATAAGTGGTTATTGGCTATGGGTGACGGGAGGTTAGAGGCGAAAGCGGAAGAGCATGAGGATGAAGGGACGTGGATAAAGATACCAGAAGAGTACACATCAGTGTGTGGGAAGCTTGAAATTAAACAAGTAGTAGATGAAATTTACCCGAGTTTCGTAGAAGGGAGTAAGGATGATGAATACTTGCGTGAACGCGCAATACTAACTCCTTTGAACGAATTAAATAGCATATACAGTAAACAACTATATGATCGCGCAAATCCCTGGCAACTATAAAATATATAAAAGTTGCGATGAAGTATGCGCGGCTTCTATAGACAGCGATGACCAGTTCTCGGCATACCCGATCGAGTACCTAAATACGCTAAATCTACAAGGCCTGCCAAGGCACGAGCTCAAGCTTAAGGTAGGCATGCCAGTAATGTTTTTACGGAATATTAACCCCTCACAAGGATTGTGTAATGGAACTCGATTGATTGTAACACGAACATGAGAGTATATAGTGGAAGCGAGGATTATCACCGGTTCAAACGTGGGTAAGCATGTGCTAATCCCAAGGATAGTGTTAACATGGACGGATCCTAAGGTACCATTCATTCTCAAGAGAAGACAATATCCACTGAAACCATGCTATGCAATGACCATAAACAAGAGTCAAGGTCAATCCCTTACACACGTCGGGGTATACTTACCGAACCCAGTTTTTAGTCACGGACAGTTGTACGCTGCGGCATCGAGGACGACGACACCGCAAGGGCTGAGGTTCTTCATAGATGATACTGAACAAAATTTCAAGGGATATACACGAAATATAGTATACAAAGAGGTGTTTTCGAATTTGCCTGTTATTGAATAATAGGGAGAATAACTCGATTATGAACATTATGATTCAAGCCTGAGTTCATGAAGTTTCGTATTAAAGCATTTAGTGCTCATTTATTCAGTTTCGAATTTAACAGATATTACATAGTTGGAACATTAACTGGATTTTGAACATTAGAAACAACCCTAGGTTGATAAAGTATCGTCTTAAAGTATTTTGTGTTCATTTAATCAGTTTCATACGAATTACATTTGATCAATCAGTGCATCGAGAACGCAAAAAAAAAAAAAAACAACGGAGACAGCAACACCCCAACAGAATGAGATAGGTCAAGGAGCAAGATGACCTTCATTCAAATGAGTACATAACACAAAACACACGAGGACAACATCAGTCAACTTAAAGTCTTGTGATCCTCATAAATCCAATGATTGAAACGGTGCAAATCAAAAATATAAGGAACGGATAAATGAGATGATGCAACTGACTGTTACCTGAAGATGAATGTCGGCGAAATTGATCAATAAACAGCCGCAAACAATGGCCGACGATGAACACCTCACCACCGACATTTAAACCCAACCAGGAGCAGACCTGAGAAAGGGTACGTCCACTGGAATTATTCAGGAGTAGCAATGAAAACGACCCAGGACGTAGCAGTATATAGAGTTTAACAAAGAAAGACTATCCCGCCGCCTCTTTAACTGACCGTGGCACCAGGGTATGTTCTGTGTCCCTAACACGAGGGTAAGGCTGCGTCCCGAATTTTGATGGCCTCAACTGACCCTCATCCAAACTAAACAGACTCAGACCAGAGCTGAATGACCTGACTGTCAGTTCTAACAATAGCATGATACATTTGAAGTGTCAAAGTTTAGAGGGAATAGAAGTCTACCCTGAAGTAAGCCGTGTAGCCGCGTTATTAGATGACAACCGAGCCCTATCTGCTCTTTCTTGTGAAAATTTCTGAAGCACAAAACCCTCTCATTTGCACTCTGAGCAGATACCAGTAACGCCACAAGCTTCACACTCTTTTACTGGAATCCCGCTACATTCAAGTAAAATAGTTTTGTTCAGATTTATGTTATTAAGTACCTGCATCCAAATACTATTAAGTTAGTTTATATTAAATTTATTAATCCTTAAAACATAACACCGCCTGACAATACTCCTCACAACAATTATTAAAGGTGAACAGGCGACCGAGACAAAAAGAGTAATATATAGGCAATTATTAGGACACTGTCTCAGGTGAGAATTTGCGAGCCTCACACTCTGCCAATAAATGCAAATCAATGGTTGTAATACATAAAAAGTTTTAGACATATTCTCACCCTCTAAGGGGCGACACGCAGTGAACAAGAATTGAATGCTACTATCATCAAATTCAGCAAGCTCCACACATGTTACCTACACCATAATTTAATTGATTATGTATGTTAATCATCAGAATGAAATTTCAGTATTTAATATGCTATGTATTATGTTCGAATAATTCGATGAAGTATGACAGAAGTAAACATTAGTTGGTTTATCGTCAAATTAACCTCTGACAAAACTAAAGAGATGCGACTGAAAAAAGCCGAACGTCAAAGTGCAAAAGCAGCTACAATAAACCGGACCCGAATAATCGAGACTATACGTGAGTACGTGACTCCAAATGATGTAATTAAAATGAGAACCTTCATACGTTGGACTCGACAACCCAACCAGAAATGACCCGAAATACAACGACCTTGTCCAGGTCTGATCTAAATGGTTCAATTGACAGGTCTGCATGAGACATGTGTACCAATGACTTGATTTTAGTGGCTTTTATTCCATTTGACTATTTTATTATCTTTCAATTTAAATAATATGGACGGAAAAAAACGTCCACAACGTAATGATTAAACCAAAAAGTAATAAAGTTTTGTTTTAATCTATTTAGGATACCTTCTCTTCTGGAATATACACAGGTAAAATACAATCTAAAAAATCTTAATAAAAAATATTATTATCCCTATGTACAAAAATATATGAAAAAATATCTTATCTTATGGAATATACTCAAATAAAATACCTTCTCCATTCTACCAAAACTCAAATACTACATCTTCAACGTCCACCACGTTTGTCCCAGTTGATTTTTAAATCATAAATTCCTGATCCTAGAGAGATAGAAAGATTATAAATACACTATATAAAGAACTAATTTCAATGTTAAACTTACCTCTAGAAAAGAATATCCTGCAATTTCTTTAAGCAAACATGGCACCAAGGTATGTTCTCCGAGTGTAGTCTTCGCTCCTGCATCAAAGCAGTAATAAGTTAATTTATATTAACTTGAATTTTTCTTTGCAACAGATCTGTCACACACGTCAATGAACTAAGCCCCACACCGCCTGACAACGAGGACTACGACATTAACGACTGGAAAACTAAGACAACCGTCATTACACAAGAAGATGATATAAGGATGACGATCGGCCGGAGGATATATCTGCCTCCAACATTCACCGGGAGCCCCAGATACATGCAACAGATGCAACAGAACTGAAGTGTTTTCAAGTCTACCTATGTCAAGATTAGATCTTATGTTGGATTGAAGAAAAGAAAGTGATAAGAAATCAAAGGTTTTGAATGTAAGGGATGAAGGAAAAGGTATCTTAATTGAAGAAATTAAGAATGAATTTGTAGACATATGTCAAGATTAGATCTGAATTGAATACTCAACCGATTACAAAGCTTGCCAAGAGTGGAATTTGTGTGTTCGACAGACCGCCGGAAATCATTTTTGCTCCGGTCATTGTTTTGCGTTCTCCGGGAATGAATCTTTCTCAACTTTGAAACCCGGTTTCTCCTAAGCCTAACCCACAAATTAACCTCTTATTTTGCTCACTTGCTTTATTATCTTATCTTAAATTATTTGGTTTATTTATATTAATTTGCCTTCATATGTTTAAATACTCTCTATATCCTAACCTTGGTGCTTTGTTGTGTCCGTCTTCTTTTGCCTTCACTCTCTTGATGATGTCAAGAGGGGGAAGTGGATCTATAATGTGTGCGGATGGTATTGTTCATACTCTTGCTAGTGTTCATAAGTGTTTAATATTAGTAATTTTATTCTTGTGTTTACTCTCTTTAATTTCTAATATGATCTTATCTCATTGCTCACTAATTCTAATGACTAGTTGATTTTGATTATCTTGTTAAGGGGGAACCAAGAGGGGAAAGACACATTATATTTGGCTTGTCATCATCAAAGGGGGAATTTGTTGAGCTTATTGTGTTGATGATGACAAACCAAATGTTTCTAATGTTTCTCTTAAGGTTTCTTAATAAGATTTACAAAGATTGATGATGATCAAAGTAGAATGAAGCCAAGGATGAAGATCGTCTTGTATTGTTTAAGGGTCCATAAGTTCGAGTTAGAAAAATATTAACTTTGCTATACTGAGGTAACAATGTCGCCCACTGTTACCTTCCTGGACGGATGAACCATTATTTTCAAAAGGAATATATTTCTCTTTTATTTAATTGTGGCATCTCATCTAACTAATTTAAGTAATTAGATTAGTTAGTAAGATGTAAGTTTTGCCTAAACAAGTTAAGATTCCAAGTTTGTGTTTTTGAAAGCTTTTTAAAGACTTCCCCTATTTGCCCAAGTCACATGTGTGACTCTTGGCAAAGAAGGAAAGAAAACCTTTCTTGCTTGTTTTTTTGACTACCCATTTTGGTGCAAGGAAAATGCTTTTGACTGAAAACTTGTGGCTTACTAAACTTGATTTACTTTATATTAATTTAATATAAAGTAAACTCCACCCTTCTTCCTCTATATAAAGAGATGCTCCTTCTTTGCATAAAATACACTTTCATAGCTTATAAAATCTGAGAAAGAAATTGAAAACCTTTGCAAAACCCTTAATGCTTTCAAGTATTTAAAATCTTTTAAATTGCAAGTTTTTCATATTTCTTACAAGTCTCAAAAATGGTTCATTTGTTTAAGTATGGCTTAGCTTAATATCTTTCTTCTCTTAGTTGATCGAAAATTGATCTCTCCCGTTCTTAAGTGAACAACTTAGAGATATTTGATCCTATAACTATTTGAGAACTAGATAGAGCTTAAAGAAACGGAGTAGTTTCTTGAGTAGCACAATCGGAGTAGATTGTGGGGATCTCATTGTAATAGAATAATTGTAGTTAGAGTTAATTACATTATCAAATTATTAATGAGAAGTAGATTGGACGTAGGCCTATAGAGTGCGGTAGCGAACCAATTCAAACCGATTGTGTTGAACTTATTTCGTTTATTTATTTCCATTTGCATTTCTTAGTTTGTCGTTTTTATTATCTTGACAACATCTACTATCTTCACGTTGGTCCATTGTTTACGGTTTATACAAAGACAACAAGTTACGATCCGTTACAACTGCTGTTGCCTTCATCATAACCAACGACACTTCTTTTAATCTCCATTTAAAAGAGGTTGTGTTAGGTATTTGAGATATCATTTCATTTAACTAACTTAAATCAATTAAGTTAAGTTAAAATTTTTAAAAGGTACCTAATTCACCCCCTCCCCTCTTAGGTACTTCGGGATCCTAAACTCTTCAAATCCAATCTCAACTTAATCAAGCTATCAAAAGACCCTACAAACTTTCATTTATGGGGAATTTAAGCAAAGAATGAAGAAAGGTGTAAACTTTCACTCACACAATTCTACAAACACCTAATGTGCAAGAATAAGAAAACTAAGGCCTTGTTCTTTCTGGCTTATTTTCACCCACTTGATTCGGCTCGATTCGATTCACTCTATTCGATTCGATTCGGCTCGACTTAGCTCTATTGATTCGATTCACTCCATTAAGTTCAGCTCATTTCAGCTTTACTCATCTTAAATTTAATAATTATTATTAATTTTATTATCAATAATACTATTTTTTTATTATTATTATTCTTTATTCTTTATTATTATTATTATTATTATTATTATTATTATTATTATTATTATTATTATTATTATTATTATTATTATTATTATTATTATTATTATTATTATTATTATTATTGAAGGATGCGCGCAGCTTTCATTAAAAGAAAAATAATACTTTACATGAAATTGGTGGGGAGCCGAGAGACAATCTGGGCTCCCATACCCTTAGCAATAGCAAAGCTAAGTCTAATAAAAATGTAAGCGGCCACCCGAGCCCCCGCATCCTGAGATACCGAGAATTTCTGATCCGCTTGAGTAAGGCAACAAAGATCCGAACCCGCTCCCCAAGTGAAGAGAAAGAGAAAGGAGGGAAACCATAAACCGCTACCGCGCACAAATCCCCATACTTAGCACACTTTCGCCGAAAGAAAGCAAGAGGCGACAACCCGCCGGACACAAAATCCATCATCCCGATCCGAGTCAAAGGAGAAGAACCTGTCAAGTCGACGCACACATCCCGCCCCCTGTCCCAAGAATAAAGCAATAAATCCGCATGACGAATTGAAGAGAGCCACCATGTCCATCAACCAAACCAATATCAACCTCCTTTCCCACAAAAGTAAGACCGGATCTATAGCGGATGTCGAAAAGAGTGTCCCGGACAAGGTTATGCTGATGTTTAACGCCCACGATACCCGGTACAAGAAACAAACGTGGTCCCCAAAAACATCCTCAAAGAAAAAACCCGAGAGCAAGCGGACGGGGCCTAGATACCGTGAATAACGGAACACCCGGACGATACCCCAAAGACACTACGGTAAGTCCTCCCGTTCATAGTCCGACCCAACCCCGAGATAAGTACCGCACGTAACCAATCGGAGGAGTGAGAACCTGCTGAGATCGCCATAAAGCAAGGCGGCGTGGTGTCAAAGAGAAAAAGAAAACTACTGAGGCGGCGCGAAAGAATCGTCGAAATAAATGTCCGCCAATTTCTTCATAAGTTTGGGGCGACAATTTCACTAGGGTTACCTAAAATACCAGAGCAGCATAGTCGCAGAAACACTGCGCGCATCATCAAAAGCGGGGCCAGCGGCTACAATACCGGAAGGACCGAGGAGCTTAGCACACGCAAAACCAAGACGCAAATGGGACGCAATAAAAGCATAAAATAAAACATCACCCGCCGCATAGACACCAAGACCACCAAGATGAAAAGGGAATGTAGCAAGGCGCCACCGTCAATCCCAAAACCCGGCCCCGACGCGGTGACAATACGTTCCAAGCTAGAACGAAGAGCGGCATCAAAAGGAAGATGGAGACACAAACACACTAGGGGAGCAAGTACGAAGTGAGAAGTAGAGCTTGAAATACCAATACAAGCTCGAAGAAGAAGCAACTCACATTGCGGGTCCTCAATCCTCGCAACCAAATCCATTAGCTCAATAGTCTTGGTTACTCTCTTCGCCACAATCTCACTGCTAAAACCAGAACAAGCACTGACAGGTCCACCCAAAACTGTAACACCACGCAATGGCCGAGAAATAGAAGGGGGGAAAACCCCAGGAAGTCGACTCTGAGGATCCTCAACAAGGCCAAAGACCTCCGTCTTGGTGACATTAAGATGCAATCCAAAACGAGGGCCATCCACCATAATCAAATCCAAGACCTTCCCCACCTCCAAAGTATCACCCACAATGGTGTCATCATCTAAGTATCACGCCTGCATCGTGAGGTCAAAAGAGTCCCGGATCTTGCATACTAATGGATGCAAAACCAAAGCGAAAAGCAAAGGGCCCAACGGATCACCCTGCTGGACACCCTGACAAGACCACAAGCAGTGCTCCCCATAAAAAAGACGGGCAGGGCTGGAATAACAAAACTCCACCCAACGGGAAAGAACCGGGCAGCGACGGCGGACCTCCTGAAGCATGGTCTCACGATCAACAAGGTTGAAGGCATTCTGGAAATCCACCAGCAACATAGAAAGCCCAACCTCAGCCCCCCGAGCCTCAACAAGCCGGTTCAAGGCATGCAAGATAGCCTCTCCTCCACCGGACACACCCACCCCAAACTGAAGCCCTTCAAAATAAGAAGATAAAGAAGGACCAACAATAAAAGCACCAACCTTAGAGACGAGCCGTCTCCAGACCGTACCAACAGCAATAAGACGAACCCCACCACCCGGTTTAACAAGTGGTGTGAGAGGGGCGCTGGCAATGTACTCACCCAGAGGAAAAGGACACCGGCCCTCAAGAAACAGATTAACCACCCTAGTAATAGAAGTGATTAAATCGTCGGAGATAGCCACAACAGCGCCACTCAAACAGTCTATAAGGTGTTGTGCCCGAAAACCATCCCGCCCACAAGATGTACCGCGAGGGAAACTCCGAATCATATCCAATACCACAGCCGAAGAAGCAACCAGATGATGATGATCCTCAGACAGAGGAGGCAATGAAGGAGGCGGGGCGACATGATGCTTCTCAAGCAAGGCCACAAGAGTGGCATCGGAGTACGGGGCGACCCCAGAGGAAGAAAGCACTCGAACAACAGCAGTATAGTGGCCATCACAAATCTTCCGCCGACATTGGCGGAGGTTAAGCTCACTCAAATCCAGATCCTCATCCATATGAAATGAAGAAGGACCCTCGGCAAAACACTTCTGCAACAACCGCAACCCCCCAACGAACGATAGCCACTGGAAATACTCTCCTCCCGATCTTTGCCGACGCGAATAGCGATCCGACACTCATGATTACTCCGAGGAGCGAAAGTCTTGAGCAAACAAAGTGGTAGAACAAGCAAACGAACCCAGCGGGAGAGATCACTAGGGGAATCAGCCACATCATCCAAAGCCCCTTTCAAAGCCCGAGCAAACCCAAGACGACACTTAGGAGGAATAGATTTCACTGTGCGAAGGCCCAACGATAATAAGCGATCAAGCGAGGATATAGACCATTGAACAAGCTCAACACTATCATCAGAAGAAACCAAAGTAGAAGGAGTCGTAGGTCTCGGAATACCATAAATATGGAAGGTGTAAAGGCCATCAACACACTCCGGATGCTTCCCTATATCACCCCGACTATGCCGACATCTAGCATGAGTGGTACGGGTCATAAAACACACCCCACACAACCAGAGGCCCATCCGTCTCAAAGTACTCTCGGCATTGGAATAAGCAGTCAAACTATCAGTAAGAGTCTGACGCGTAAGTCCCAACGCACCATCATTACAATGTCGGTCCTGAAAATGCTTCTGCCAAGCGGCCTTAGTAAGGCCCTTACCAAAACCATCCCGACTTGCGTGAAGACCTGAAAAAGGGCAATGGTACCGCACAAGCTCGGGCATGAAAACATACCACGCACCTGCCCAGAAAACAAAAGGAGAGCGAGAAAACCAAAACCGGAGTCCTAAAAAGCAACCCAGCCGACCACCAACACACCACCCACTCCGGCGGTGGTCAGAGAAAAAGACAACCGAGAAACACCCAAACCACAAGACCCGCAACCCGTAACACCCACAAACCAATCTAACCACAAAAGAAGGCAGTGGCGGCAATGGCAGTGGCCGGACACCGGAATAGTGGCAGCAGACAACCGGAGGTAAAAAAAAGAAAGAAAAACGGGGACGAAAAGCTGAAAAACACCGTGAGAAAACAACAACCAGGAACTTACCGTCAACCTCACACAACAGCAGCCACCGTACAAACAACCAACTAGCACCACCCCCGACGGTAAATGAGGGCAAAAAATCGACCGGACTGGTGATTGGTAGCCGACAGCAGCAAGGCGACAGGAAACACGATGCCCTAGTACCCCAGAAAACGTGATACAGGTGACACCCTTGAAACCCTAAAACGCCACTATTATTATTAATAATAATGTTAATAATAATTTATTTATTATTATTATGAATATTATTATTAAAATGAATAATAATGTTATTAATGTTAATTTATTGTTGTTGTTGTTGTTATAATTATTATTGGTATTATTATTATTATTGTTGTTAAAATGAATAATAATGTTGTTAATGTTAATAGTATTATTATTATTGTTGTTGTTGTTATAATTATTATTAAAATTAATAACATTTTTTATAAATATTATTGATGGGGCACGCTCGATCGACTTGACTTACTAGCCAATACGAGGTCATACAAGTCAACACACTTGCCACATGGTTAAGGATTCGCTTGAATTGGTACCCTACAAGTCACGAATCGTTAAAAGCGATTTCTATCAAGTTGATTACTGAAAATACATATAACACATTTTCTATAAGCGAATCACGAATCGCGAATCGCGAATCGGTAAGGCGTATTCATAGCGAATCTGGTAACCTTGCTTGCCAAGCCATCATTTGAGGCACACATAGAAACCTATAAATACCTCATTATTCACCAATCAATGGTAAAATACTTCTCACCAACAACTTCCTCTCTCTAGAAGTAAGACTACTCGAGCTACTATGAGAAGGCATGGAGACCTTAGCTTCAAGCAAGGTCCCGATTATCCACAGTACCGTAAGGCATCAGAGAAGGACCTCTTGCGAACCCTCCGAGGCCCTGTTTATTACGTGTGCAAGATCCATCCAAGAGAGCAAGCATAGGCTCGTTGGCTCGGGGTGGCATCTGAGAGGAGCGCGTTGACCCGACCGGGATTCGAACAACGCTTACTTGAGTGTTTTTAGTCGAAACAATTATTTTTACTAATATCATTATTAATATTGACATTATTATTTATTATTGTTATTAAGAATATTATTAGTAAAAAAAATACTATATTTTCATTATTATAATTTATGATTATTCATATATAAAATTATAATTTTTTTTCCTATAAATATTAATATTATTATTATGGTTATTTCAGTTCAGTTCAGCTCAATTCATCTTTATTCAATTCGATTCGATTCGATTCGGCTCGTTCGCTCACTCCATTCGATTCGATTCGATTCAGCTCCATTCATTCGATTCAGCTCACTCCATTCAATTCGATTCGATTCGATTGATTCGGCTCTAAAAAGTCGAAAAGAACAGGGGCCTAACATTCTACCCAAAACCCAATTATTAATCACCCAAATTATACCATTAATTTCCACTTAGGATCCCCCTAAACCCTAGGGGTCACTACTCACACATCATGCTTAAGCAAATATAAACAAATGATGAAAGACAAACAAAAGTGATAGGAAACATGATATAAACTACAACAATAGTAAAGGGAGATATAGAAATGTAAACAATTGAAATAAAGACTATAAAAGGTGAGAAATATTACCAACAACAATGAAAGGTTGAGTCTTGGATATATTAATAAAGAGAAGAGATTCTTTAAAATCTTAAAAACATACCAGTGCAATTTTGCACGGGTTGAAAACTAGTAAATCGAATAAAGCGAAAATAGCATAAATCTAACAACTTCAAAGATCAATGGGGGAAACACTCCTACAATTAAATCCCGATCTGCTAAAAATTTGTAAAACACGATCATAACATATGTCAAATTTATAAGGCAAAGTTTGTATCATATTATGCCGTATGTAGAGAATTAAGGCCACCGAGTGAGACTGTTATACGGAATAATTTTATGATTTCTTGGATTCCCCTATTCTGCATGTCCTATTCCAAGTCAAACATATGTCATATTGAAATCTAATATTCAATAATAAGTATAGTGTGTAACACTGCCTTATAAACGACTAATAAGTAATACGAAGTATTAAATTTCTCGAAAAGTCAAATTATACATAATTTTGAATCCATAGTTACTTTGTGATGATAGAATTACATTTTTCACACACATTAAAAAAATAACATTTTTAATAACCGGTGCAACGCACACGCATGACATCTAGTTAGCTAATAAACAAAGTAAATAAGTTTGTGTGTTGTTGGCCACTTAAGGCTCCGTTTAGCAAGACATTTCAGGTACCTGATTTGGTCAACGTAATTTATTTAACCAAAATTTCAGGTACCTTATTTTTTTGTAAGTGTTTGGCAAGTAGCTTATTTAACCAAATAAGCTACCTGAAATGAAATGCTACCTAGTGTAGCATTTGAGATTTCAGGTACTAGAAAAACCCTTAAATAATTATCATATCCTTTTATGTTATTTCATCAAAATTAGTTATCTTTTCAGTTAGTTTGCCAAACATTTTTTTTATATAATCAGTTACCTTATCAGTTCCTAATTTTCAGTTACCTTATACGTTTACCTTTTTCAGTTTTCAGCTACCTTTTCCGTTTTCAGCAACCTTTTCAGTTAGTTTTACCAAACAGAGAAATACAAGTACCACAACCTATTAAAAAAGCATTTTTTGTAAACGAGACATATTTTGTTAATCCCCTCAAGAATTATAGTCTGATTTTTCACCAAAAATCATCATAATATCATTTAACCCAATTGAGACATTGTCAAATAAACTTGAGGATGTAAATCATGGAGCTACCGGATCATAGCTTTAGCTCCCCAAAAAATGCGCCACTTATCTATAAAATATAATTAAAAGGCTAATGTGACATGGCAAATTAATTGTGACGTGGCAAATGTGATATGGCAAATTAAATGTGACATGGCAAATTAAATTGTGATGTGGCATGTGACATGGCAAATTAATGTGACATTATTATTATTATTCTTAAATTATATATATTTATTAAATACTCCATATGGCATTATTATTATTATTATTATTATTATTATTATTATTATTATTATTATTATTATTAAATTATATATATTTGTTAAATATATGATATGATTAATTAAAAAAATAGAAAAGTGACGCTACAAATCCACCTATAAGTTTCATAATTTACCTATCTATCTATCTATACAATATAATAAAAAAGACAACTTGAGTGTAATTTTTACTCCATATGACATTGCTAACAAATATAAAAAACTTCAAAAAGTATCTTATTTTTTCAACTCCACAATCAAAACTTACTCTCATAATTAATGGGAAAATAAATTTAGAAAATTGAATAAAAAACCTTTTAAAATTCCACAATTTACTTTTTTGAACCATCATGGAATAATTAATTTTTACAATTTACAATATAATTAAAAACGCAAATTGAATGTCATTTTACTCCATATGGCATCTATACAATATAGTTAAAAGGCTAGATTAAAGCATTTAATTTAATTCCACATGGCATTATCATTTAATTTAATTCCACATGATATTTTATATCCCATTAATTTCTATTCATTTTTATTGATTATTTAATTATTATTTATTAATTATTATTAGATTATTGGTTATTTGATATTATTCTTAAAAAAAATGATTACTAAAAGTGCTTACAAATATGTCATTACATATTGTGTAACATACAAATAAAGAAAATAAAAAGTCATCATTAATATTTTTAAATTAAATGTACATATTAAAGATTTGATGACCTAAAAAAAACTAAAAAAAGATGTAACTTACCAAAATTCACATAAAAGTTTCATAATTTACAATTATATTTCACATTTTAATTAAAATTCTTGGAAGAGAACATAGATATTAGTGAATCGGTTAAAATTTTTCATATTAACACAACTCGTAAAATTAATGTATACATTTATTTATTTCTGTAAAATCTATATAATAATAATAGTATAAAAGGCTAACATTGAGTAAATTTTTAAATGACATGTGATATAACCACATGATTTCAAGAAGCCATATTACAAGTCCCATTATATCATAATTATTTTCTTTTATCTCCCCTAATATTTATTCTTACAATTACAATATTAGAAAAAATTAAAGAAGACAATAAACTTTTTATCTTCTACCACTTCAATACTTTATTCAATTCACCACAAGCATTTAACCATACTTTTCATCTTCTTTCTCAATATCTCATTTCTCAAGTTCCTTTATAATTATTCATATTTTTATTTTACCTTGAAACTTTTGATGATATTATGACTTCTTAATTACTATTTTTTTTTCTTGAGATGATAATGTTAATTCCATGAGCACAACAATAGACATGCATTTTTATTATAAATTTTTATTAGCCTACAGTTCATTCTGTTTTCTCATGTTCCCTTTTATTATAAGATTTTACTATACTGGGCAAACTCATTTAATAATATTTTAAATATACTAGGTATATCTATGCAATTTTATATTTCGTGTACAATTGATTTTAGTATAATACTGATTTGTACAATTGATTGAATTTTCAGGAGCATGACATACTTGATTATCAATACGTGCAAATGACAATCGACAAGTATGTAGATTTTTTAAGGGGTAGCATGATGTTTCTCATTTTTTTCTAGGAATTTCTTTTTTAGGGAGATTTTTCTATTTTAATTATTAATACAAAACTCAATTGATAATGTTTTATATATATTTGGTATATCTTATGCAATCTTGTATTTCGTGTACAATTGATTTTGGCATAATACTAATTTGTACAAATTGATTGAATTTTTAGGAGCATGACATACTTGGAGAACAATACGTGCAAATGACAATCGACAAGTATGTGAATTTTTTAAGAGGTTGTTTCTTGGAATTTCTTTTTTTGGGAGATTTTCTATTTTAATTATTAATACATGAAAATCGGTGAGTACAAAATATAATTTAAGAATTATCAATTTTTTTATTTCATATTATTAGTTCAATATCAGTTAACGCGATATTTGATGTTGGAGGATGTGTTCATATGGATGATCAAATCTGAAGCTCTTGAATGGAGTAATCACCATATTGAGAATGTATTTTTATGCCGTTGATCATTTAAATTGATATTAGTCTATCTATTTTTGTTCCAATAATTATGCTAAGGGTTTTAGCCTATTAGTTATTATTGGCCTTTTAGTTGTAGTGATAGTATCGACACAACATTGACGGATAATTCTTACAAGAGAAAACAAAAACCATCAAATGATAATTAAATTTGAAATGAAGAGACACGTATTCAATGTATTCAATTACTATATTAGTCTTACTTCATTCACTTTGTTAGACTATTTTTCTTTTACCTATTGAAGGAGAAAAACTAGACCGCCTTTGGTAAATTGGCGGTTAAGAAAGTCCTCAATCTCCGGAGCACAAATATCTTGAAGTTACATAATACATAAACCATGTATAAGTATTAATCGTTGATTTCTATATAAACAACTTATGTCTATATACATGTAATTAGACTATTTAATTTGAGTATGATGAATTGAGAATGCAAATCATTACTGAATTTACGAGTTAGCATAAATCATGAATTATCAGAGCATGAGCAACGTCATCCGTTTAGCATATACATAATACATTCAAAAAAACTCTTTATTAAATGCCTAAATCCCATTAATTTACTAGGTTGTTAATAGAGGAGGAGAAGAAGAGTTACTCATGATTAGATTTTTTTTGTATCTCTTACAAAGACCCACATTTTAACGACAAATACAAAGATGCCTTTATTCCCCACTAATCTCATATTATTATTATTCTTTATATTACCGTGTTATTATGTTCAATCTCATAATTCCATCCTATTTTATCGTTTGTAATGTTTCCAAATCAAAATCTGTTTTATACAAGTAGTATTAACAAAAAAAGGAAATTTGTATAGGATCCGTGATTTTTCACGGGTTTCAAAACTAGTTGTCTATAAATACTATTAAAAGGCAATTCTAAAACATTATTCTGATCCACGTGTCACTTGAGAAAAGCTATAAGAGTCCTACGTATTGCAATTGTGGTTATGTATGCTATTCTTAGAAGGAAAAAACCCACATATCATGCATTGAATATGTGAAATGTTCAATATGAGTTAATGCTTAGTCCATCTTTCGTCTTCATTATGCCCAAATTATTATTTGCTCTATCCAATTTTTTAATGAAGGGGCTCTCCATCTAACAAATAAGAAGCGTTACACAAAGAATTTATTATTCCAATTATTAATTTTTCGGTTTCTCGGACTTTTGGCGTGCTATAGTCTATTGATTATTTGCATAATTAAATTCAAGAGATTGATGACATTTTGTATATATAAGGATTATTTGAAGATAATGAGTGTGCAAATAATCAATATATTGGTCCTTTCATTTGTCCATTAAAATCATTTTTAAAATCCGACTTTTATTGCATTAGTTTTGATTTATCTTTTGTATTTTTAATTGTGTCGCAGGAAATTATATATTGTCGTTTTGTACGTGAAATGGAATGGAAATGGCACGTAGAACAAGGTCAAAGCTCCTAGGAGGTAAATCACCACAAGGCCGTGTATTTAAAAGTGGTAGAAATTTGTTTATTATGGTTTCACTTTGGCCCTTCAATCTCAATGTATCCGTTCTTGGCTTTCTAAATAGATGTTTCATCTCGGATAGGCTCTTGCAAGACCATCGTTTGGCAGGGAGATTGAGGGATAAATTCTACTGTCTAGCTCCATATTCAGTTCTTTGTCATCGTTTTATTCTTTTAGTAGACTACATACATAGTGTAAAATGTAAATGTAGAAGTTGCCTTTAGATACTCTTTCCGGAATTGTCATATAAAATACGAGTATTGTTCTTTTTAAGAGAGAATTGTATTTCATTTTTGTTTGTTCAAATGAGTTAATATAGTGATTTGCAATTTTGTACTAAGTAGAGGCCGGGTTTTAGTTTTGCATGCTTGATCTTGCAGGTGTAAGGTGGTTTCTAGCCTTCTAAGTAATGATTCGGAAAATGTAAATCTTCGAACTTCGTAAAAATTCCTACTCTACTTGTGTTCTATTAGGCAATTTGTATTATTATCAACAAAGTTTTGTTATACGAATATTGTTTATAAAGTTACTACTTCTTTGTAATAACGATACTTGTTTCAATACAATTCAAAGGTAACATTCACTTTCGGTTGGTTAAAAATTTTGAAGAAAAAAAAACTAAACATAGTAATTCCATCTTTTAAAATTTTATACTCCGTAGCTTTTATCATACTGTAATATATGGGTTGGTGAAGCTACGTTAGTGTACATGGCATTTGTGATTCAAATGTGTATGTGTTCAAAATTAAGTACTCATATATTTTGCTAATCAAACATTAGGAACAACAACCCTTTAGTTACCACCGTGTCATCTGCTACAGCCTATAAGTGTTTGTTCTGTATTTTGTGTTTGTATTTGTGTTTATAAGTGTTGTTTGAGTTACCTTCTTATTACATCAAATAAAAACAAATAACAATGAAATTTATAAACAGACCCGTGAATTTCACGGGTAACAAAACTAGTTGTATATTCATATGGGCATGTCAATTACTGAATCACAACGGCTTAAGACTGCGAACTAAAGTCGCAAAATCATACTGGAGACTCAGACTGCATTCATTCCATCTGAAATCGGAAAAGGAATAGGAACTGTTTGCACCATCTATTTTGTTTGCAGCTGCCGCCACTCAAGCTTGCTTTCTCTAACACCATTGCCAGTGATCCCACCACCTCCTCTCTTTAGTCTCGACACTTTGTTATCCCTGACATTGAAAAAACAACATAACAATCATTAATCAGCGAATGTTACTTCAATGGTAGTAACGGTATGACATAAGCATATGTGTAAACGAAAGGCAAAAGCTTGTGATTACTTTAAGAATGGATTTAGTTTCACTTGGTTGTCGTCTAAACTGATATTAGCTAACTGGCTTGACAAAGACTCTGCAGGATCGAGTTTAGAAGGTGTTCGGCTACTCTTAATTAAGGCTGGTTTTGAAGCTTGCTTAGAGTCTGCAGCTTCATCTGCGTTATAGAAACACCCTCTCGTTTTAGCGTCACTCACAAGTTTCTGCCACACTGTTCCACTGCGCGCCAAAGTATTCCCGCTCCCAACTATCCAAAGACAGTACCTACAAAATTTCAGGAGAAAAAACTGATGTTTACTGAGAAGAATTTAGTTGCGAGTGTCCATCGTGTAAAATGGTGAGACATACCGTGCCCTGGTGAGAGCAACATTTGTTCTCTGATGATTTGAAAGAAAACCAACTGAACCATTTCCATTGCATCGAACTGTTGATATTATTATTATGTCCTCTTCACCTCCTTGAAACCCATCAACAGACCGAACATTGACAGTAAACCCATTTCCCTTACGTCCAACATATTTCTTACCAAACGTTTCCTCCAAAAGACCTACTTGACCCTTATACGGTGATATAACTCCCACACTAAGTTCCGTCTTGGTGTTACAATGATCTGCAATATTAGTTAAAACCCAATTAGCTAGTTTACGAGTTAACAAATATTGTGCAGCTAGACCTAATGGGGAAAAAGCAGAGAACTTACAGCTATAGAGCTTTTCAATGATTTGATTAACAACTTCTGCTTCCTCTAGATTTCTTGGGCTATGTCCTTTGCTGAAATCTTCCTTGCCCGTCGATACATTAATGAAAGTGTAGGAGCTATACATGTTCCCTTTGAGAAATTTTCTAGTATAGCTTCTCAGCTTTACATTTGATGCATTTACTATACTGTTGGCGTAAAACTTCCGATTGGGGAATGAACTAATGGTTGGATGCATTCTGTACTGAATCTTCAAAAGATGTTTCTTTTTCCCTAAGCTTGCTAGCCTTTGAAACAGACTCCGTCCAAAGTTAACATTTGCCGAAACCTGACAATGTCAAAATTCAGTTCGTAAATGACAAAAGATCAAGAATTTCATAGTAAGTTGGAAATGGAATTAAAATGAACCTTGCTCTGAACCATGGCAGGAAGCTGTCGGTCATCCCCAATAAGAAGTGCGTTTCTGACACCATATAACTGTAATGGAATAGCCGACTCACATTCCTTGAGCTGTGCAGCTTCATCTATTATCACCATCTCGACAGGTGACTGCATTTTGATAGAGCCTGATGCAGTACAGAAAATCAAACGAGCGTTTTCCAAGCAGAAATTTCTCAATGATCCTTCAATTTTAGGTTTTGGAAACTGATTAAGTAGTTCTTTCAGGATCGAATAAAGTTCAATCTTTTTTATCATCAGATCTGCAAATTGAAAGGATTCTTTTGACTTTTCAAGTGTCTCAAGCAAATTAATCAGCTGAATCATCTGCACGACGACATCTGAAGGGATGGCTAATGTTGGTAGATGCGTGTACAAATTCTTCGCACAGAAAACCAGCTTAAGTGATACAGACCGAATTTTTTAACACAAATTCCTCGAATGTCATACAACTTTCTTTTTTCTGCTCTATTTGTTGAGCTGTCAAAGATTCATTGATGATATCCTTCATTTTCTTCTTGTTCTTCTTCTTCTTCTTTTTTGATGGCTCCGGATTCACTGCATCTCCATCTACTACAGTATCCTCAGTATCATCGCCACACCTTTTGTTCCCGCCCAAGTAAGTATCATACTGCTGTCTGGGATCCTCGAGTAAGCTTATCATAGAATCTAAGTTATATTTCCAACCTGTCAAAGGGCAGAGACATTCTCTGAGAGTTTCAAGACGATACTGGAGAAACACGTCAACAAGCTCTTCATGTTCATCTATCTTCATCCTTTCTCCATTTCCATACAACACAATGTCTCCCAACCCGTAAGTGTCATATGTCCTGTCAGACTCTAAGAAGATGTTCACAAGCCTTTTAGCGACTTGTAGAACTGCTATGTTAGTTGGAGCACAAGTCAGTATCCTGCATTTCAGTTTAAGAAGCGCAAACAACAAAGACGCGACTGTCTTGGTCTTTCCTGTCCCTGGTGGACCCCAAATCAGTTTCACATTGTTTTTCTGGTGTGAGCACTTTGCCATATCAATGCTGCGTAGCACAGCCTTTGTTTGAGACTCGTCCAATCTAAATGACCGGATAATGTCTAACACAGTAGACTTCCTGACCTTACTGACTTCTTCAGAAATACAAACAGAACAGTCCTCATTGTCACCCTGCATGTTTGAATATGACTACGAGCAAATTAGAGAGATAGAGATTAGATAAGAAATCGTTGAAAAGTTGGAAGAACGCGTAACAGTTTGACTCACAGAAGGGTTATATTGCAGCAAATTTTCAATGAGACCCAAGTTAGGGGATTTAGGACTAGGGTGAAGTGCTTTCCATATTCTCTTATTTGTGGTCAAGTTCATCACAAACGTAGCAAACAGCCTCGTCCCTTTCTTCTTACTTAATAGCTCTGAACGATTTAATATCTCAGATGGCGTTATCAAAATGGAAGGTTCATCCTCACTAGCCAAGTCAACAAACGCGAAAACTATGTTTCCACCAGGCCTCACCAAATCACCAACGTTTTGAGGCTTAGTACTAGAGAGAGCAAAAACATCACCAGACTCTGGAGCATAATGTCCGCCAGGATTGTACAGGTCAGGAATGGGTTTGATTGTGACTTCATAGTGCAAATCTTGAGGAGGTTTATGACCCTTAGCTATCCAGATTGCCTTTATCTCGGACGCAGGAGATTCAGCTATTGATTCCAAGCCGGAACAGAAGTCGGCTCGAGTCTCTTCGATGAGTGGCAGCTTGAAGGATTTCAAGTATTCAGCTGTTGATGAGAATGTGTCTGGTATTTTAGTAACCTGCACAGCATACAAATTATACTCTATGACATGACCACAAGGGTACTAATTATATGTTGTAGACTTGTAGTGTTGTATTTGACCCTAATGTGATTGTGACAATTTACGGAAGTGGTCTTAGCCTAGTGGTTAAGACTAAGGTGTCGTGACAATATGTCAGGGGTTTGAAATCCAGTTCTCCCTATATTTTACTGGTCTTGGGCCTCATTTGTCACACAAAAAAATGTCATTGTGACAATTTACAAAATAAGCTTTACTACACCCTAATTTGTTTTAATTTTTTGCATAGAAGATAATAATGAAAATAAAAAAAATTAACAAAATTGACGAGATTAACAACGGAAAATATGAACAAGGGGCGAAAGAAAAGGGAATGGGAAAGCGAGTAAAATTTAATTTGACTCCTAAACAAAAAAAATAAATCATCGCATTTTCTCAAACCCCTTTTGCTATATATCCAAACAAGAGAAACCATTCCATGCTAAATATTCATCATTCCAAACAAAGGGAACTAATGTCGAAAAAAATACCTTGTGCTTGTAAAGGTTATTGTTAAGAATGTCGTTGGGCGACCACGAAAACACCAAATTCAACAACCCGTCTTCATTCTTCTTCTTCTCTTCCACAATTTCATACTCTATCTTGTTACTCTTGCCCATCACACTATACATTATAGCAAATCACGAAAACCGTCTCTCAAAAGATCTACTGATAACAAATTATGTATCCACAATTATGTTTTCCTATTTTTTTGTGCTTTTGAAACTCCCAAGTGCCAAAATATATATGAATAAAGATACAAGAATGACAAGGAAATTGTACTAGTTGAAGTGAGTTGGAGACTTAATAGACAAGTTTATATTAAAAAAGGAGGAGACTAAAACATCATTCGTCAATGAAAAGTCTACCAATTTGCTTTGTTTTATGAAAAGTCGACGTACTTGAATTACATCGATTGTCATGGACTGATGCCGTTTTTTGAGTACGGATTCATCGAATTCACATGCAACTTTTTGAATTAATGGAATATATATGGATTTAAGGAATGTATTACGCGTATATAATCTACTGTATATATTATGTATATATGCTAGCCGTGTATATAGGTTTTATTTACTATATTTACGAGTATCTTTTTTTATTTTCCTTATTTGTAGGACATACTTTAGCATTCAAATATGCAATTTGGGTGTTGAGTACATAGCATATACTGGCCGAGTTTTCACATATTTAGGAGTTTACATATTTGAAATCAACAATTTAGAATTGGTAGGCGGGTCGGGTTTTGATCGGGCGGATTTGGGTTGGGTCTCTCATTGATTTTGGTTAATTCAGGTCGGGTCGGATTATTTCAGGTTTCGGATCTGTTGGCCTGGTTTGTTTCTGGTCAGCCTGGCCGGGTTATTTCGGGTCCGGTCATTTTTGGGTCAATGAATAAGAGATCAAAAGCCATTTCAAGTCTTTTCGGTTCAATTAGAGTTATGTTTTATCGGGACATTTTCGGGTTGGGTTGTTTTGGATCGGGTCAGTTACGGGTAAAGAAAGCCCGGGTCATTGATCGGGTCAGTTACGGGTCAAGAAAGTTCAGGTCATGCTCGGGCCGGGTCGGGTCAAATCGGGTATCGGGTAACATTCGGGTGATGTAGTTCGGGTGATGTAGTTCGGGTTAATTTCGGGTCTCGGGTCAGCATTTTCGAGTCACGTCAATCGGGTTGGGTTACTTTTGTCAGGTCTAAATGTCTAATTAACATGTTAATTTTAGGCCAGGTTTAGTAGACAACATATTGAAATAGCATATCACAAAAACTCCGGAGAGACGGTTTCTCAATAGCGTTATTGAGAGACCTCTCATAAGACATACTGATAGCATATCTGGGGTCAATATGCTACTTACCCTAACATACTTGTTAGCAAATTCTAAAACAGGAAGTAGGAAATTTAGGGGGTGTTTGGCCAAGCTTTTTAAGTGCTTTTCTAATGGTAAAAGTAGAAGCAGGGTCAAACACTGTAATTTAGGGAGATAAAAAACTACTTTTGAAAAGTCAGAAGTTAATAAAAAGCTACTAGAAACAGAAGCACCAAATTGATGCTTCTGCTTCTACTTCTCCAAAAAACTATTAAGATTATAGAAACTAAAAAAAAAAAAAACTAAAAAACAGTAGTAGGCCAAACACATCAATTTGTTAAGAAATTACTTTTACAAAAGTTAGGCCAAACAACCACAACTTTTTCAAAAAGTAGTTTATGAAAAAACTCATTCCAGAAAGTAAAAGCTATTTCATATAAACTAGGCCAAACAGCACCTTAATTTAACAATCTAGTCAATTACCAAACACTCAAAATAATAATTCTACTAATTATAATGTGTGTTTGGCCTGATTTTTAAAGTGTTTTTGGACTTAAAAACACTTTTTGGCCAAACACATCATTATTTAAAAGTTAAAGAAGTTTTTTTCAAAAGTTAAAAAACCATCTTTTTGACCATAAAAATAGAAGCAACAATTTGGTACTTCTGATTTTGAAAAACACTTTTAGAAAATTAAACTTGAAAAACAAAAACTCATTTTCAACAAACTAGGCCAAACATGCTCATAATATGTTGGTCAAAACTTTTAATAAAATATGTCATTTATAATCAGCACTTACAATCTGCAGACCTAACAAATGGGTCATTCGGGTCGGGTCACTTCGAATCGGGTCATTTGGGGCATTAATTTATCGGTCCACATTCGGGTCGGGTCAATTTTGGGTCGAGTCATTTCAGATAGGGTCGTTTTGGGTCATTTCGGGTCATGATTTTGCCTTAATTAAATCCTTTTGCGTAAATCGAGTCAATTTGGATCACTCAAGTCGAGTCACTTTCGGGTCATACATTTCGGGTCATTTTCGGGTTTCGGGTCAGCCTTATCGGCTCGGGTCAGTTTTACCAGGTCTAAATTTGTTTATGCTGAAATTAATCCGTTGATTACTAAATAAGGTCAATATCTGATTTGCTTTATAACTATTTTTCTAGGAGAAAATAATGAGTTGTATTTGTGCAATAAGATTATATTAATACATTATAACATTAAACTGCAAATACGGTTAATTTATGCAATTAATTTAATGAGAGTGTCGCTTTATAAAACAAAACCCAAAAAATACCGTGTTGTTGCACGGGGATCTATACTAGTTTAAGAATAATGGGTTTTTAGTATTAGAGAATATTGTTGTATATTATACTCCCTCTATTTTTTTATATATGACTTTCTCACATTTCGAGACACTCCCTTCTCTCTTCAATATCTCTTAAAATATAAGACTAAATATTATGATATGTATATTTATATGAAAGAGTTTTTCGTAAGAAATTTAATGGTACCATTTTTATATTTTTTGAACAAATATATTTTTGTAAATATTAAAGTCAAAGGCTTACCTCGTAAATGCAAAACGTCATATATAAAAAAGTGGAGGGAGTATTATATAACGAGATTGGAATAATATTGATATTATATGATATGTATTAAGTTATCCCTATTGTATGATTCTAGGTAGAGCTGGCAATAAATGACCCGACACGAAAACCCGACACGAAATTAACGGGTTTGGGCTGAGGCTTAATGACTCATTTATGTAAGTGGGTCGACACGAACATACGACACGATATTTAATTGGGTTGGGTTTGGGTTGAGCTCTCTAAACACGAACCTGACACGAATGACTTGTTTACTAAATTAATCTAAATTTTTCATAATCCTCCATCACATAAATATACTTAAACTTTCCAAATATAGACATAACACGAAAACACGATACGAACTTGACACGAAATTAACGGGTTCGGGTTGAGGCTTGATGACCCATTTATGTAAGTGGGTTGACACGAACACGACACGAGATTTAATTGGGTCGGGTTTGGGTTGGAGGGTTTGTGACCTGTTTACATAATTACATATGACACGAACACGAACCCGACACGACCCGATCTGTTTGTCAGGTCTAATTCTAGGTTTGAGTTAGGTTCTTGTAAGTTTTGTTTCTTATGATGAGTTTGTGATTGGAAATCTCAGCCACTAGATTATACATTAGAGATGAATGGCCAAGATCTAATCTTACCTTTCATATAAAACCACTGTCATTTACTTGTTTTCTCTTTTTTCTAGTGTTACCTTTTTTTTTTTTACTTTTTTGTATCTCCTTTTTTTTTGTTATTGTGCTTTTTTTTACGACTTTGATTTTTTTTTTTTTACCACGTGTTATTCTGGTGTTATTGTGATGTTATTCCGGTGTCACTTTGATTTTTTTTACTACTTTGATTTTTTTACTCTTTTTTTTACCACATGTTATTGTGCTGTTATTCTGGTGTTATTGTTATTCTGGTGTTATTGTGATGTTATTCCGGTGTCACTTTGATTTTTTTTACTACTTTGATTTTTTTTACTCTTTTTTTTATCACATGTTATTGTTCTGTTATTCTGGTGTTATTGTTATTCTGATGTTATTGTGATGGTATTATTCTGGTGTTATTGTTGTGTTATTGTTATCTTCTGCAACTTCAATTTTCAATAGATGCATGATAGACTCGCGTACTCACCATATTAGTGTCATCATCTCCTCCATCTTTAATCTTATAAGAACAACCAACACAATCAGTCAATTCTCACACAAATTTCAAAATCTGAAGCACGGCTACAAGGTGCGCATTTGTGACTCCAATTAACAAGAACTTTTCATTTCGCTGCTCCATCACCACGCAACAAGCATCATCGAGTCGCCGAAACTGAATAGCTATTAGTTTACTTCCCGAGAAATTTGAATCCAATGCTAAGTTCAAGGCTTACATCATGTATGGTTCTCACCGCACTTTTATCGATTAAAGATGACCACCTGTGGCGTCTTTGCAACACGAGCATGTGTTCTTTCCTTATGCCATAATCGATATATTGAGTAGATTATCGCATGTGCTCCCATCCCCTTGATCTAAGCCGCCAGTACTGGCACCGCCTAGATCTCGTCTTTGAGCCGCCATTGCTCGTGCCACCGCATCACGTGAAGCCCTGAATTCGAGTTGAAATCCGATGCAATTTCAAGCACCAGGAACATTATTTATGAAAAATCTAACTGATCTATTAACATTGGAACAAATAATCAAACCCCAACAACATTATACATTCACGAAAAACCTGCATTAATTTAATAGAACAACACCATTAGATTTGAACATTAACAACAATACTCGCACCATCAAGCCTACACTAGACCTGAGACTACAACCGCTCCTTGGCGCACCAGCGGCTACCAGTTGCGCTCCTTGTTGCGAACTCGGAATTGAAACAAATTCACCATTGCTGCCTACCATCGATCACTTCGTTAACAACTAATTAAACCACCAAGGCAGTAGCCCAGGTACGAGTTTGAATACGAATTGGAATCAGAATTAAAATTGGAATCGTTTTGTGTTGATTTAGAGATTTAGATGAAAGATTGTTTGATTCAATGCCTGAGTCAACATTTGTTATAACTGGAATTCATGTTCATTGGATTTGATGATTAATAAATGAGAATGCAATTGGTAAGAAATTGAAATGTATCTGGTAGAACTGTAGAAGTCGATGAGTAATTTGTAGATAGAGAGAAAGATTGGAGATTTTTTAATGGGCTTGTTAGTTTTTCAGCGAGGACTCAAGGAGTATTGTCCCTTGTCCGTGTTTTGTTATTGGACTGTGTTTTGTTTGTTGATTCAATCTCAGCGGTCTATTTTGTGTTGATCAATGGCTTAGATTTTAAAGCACAAACTCACCATAAGAACCAAACTCACGAGATCCCGTCTATATATATATATATATAGAATCAGGATCCCGTGCGAACTATTTTACAATGCGAACTGTACGAACTAAGCAATAATAGACAGATTTTGTTTCAAAGCCCAATCACATTCATACTTTTAAAAAAGCCCAAACACGTTCATCCCATGAGTCAAACCCTAACTATCCTCCACCTCACCAGCAACCACACCCGACATCGAAACACTGGTGCACCTCTGCCGTCCCCGCCACCGTGAAACTACCCAGAAAATTCCGGCGACGTCGCATGTCCACACACCTCTTTCCTTTCTCCTCGTCGTGACCCTTATTTCCTCTTTCCAGGTTCCACTTTCCGGCATGGGATATTTTGATGACGTCCGGCACACATCCTATGGCACTGTCGCACCGGCGGCACCATACTTACAACCTACTACACTAGATTTATCGTCATCGGAGCAGTGAATAAAAAACTCACCCTCGTATGTTTTAGATCTCATGCTTCAAATATTCACTCCCCTCCCGACGAAAGCTATTATGTCAGTTTGTATGTTCTAATATGGGTTGTTGTCGGCGACTTTGTAGAGGTGGTGGTGCTCATCGGCTGATTTATTGTTGTTGGTGGTGATGGTAATTGGGGGTGCGGGAATTAGTGACGGAAGCAAGGTGTGAGAATAGTCATGGAGATGAACTACGAGGAACAACGTTGGTGGACAGCTCCTTGCCGGCGTCTTTAGGGTGGTAGGAAATGTCGTCGGCGTTGTCTGGTGGCCATGGCGGTGGCGTGTCGGAGTTTAGGTGGCCATTGGAGCTCTAGCGGTGGCGTGTCGAAGTTGGGGTCACCGTTGGTGTATGGGGGCAGTGGTGGTGGTGGTGGTGGTAGTGGTGGTGGCGATGGTGGTGGTGGTAGTAGGGGCATTGGTGATAGTGATGATGAAGACCGTGAGTACACAAAATAAATCCTAGGTACATTTGTTAGTACTACTAGGTACATTTAGTATTACTACTGGATACACATGTATCTAGTAGTAATACTAAATGTACCCGGTAGTAATTCCAAATGTACCTAGCTAGTTCGTACGGTTCGCACCGTAATTCAGTTCGCACGGGATCCCGCCCCTATATATATATATATATATATATATATATATATATATATATATATATATATATATATATATATATATATATATATATATATATATATATACGCTAGTATTGGTGCCCGGCTTCGCCCGAGCTACCTCTACTTACCATGAGTTATTTTTTTCATAAAATAAAATTATTTAAAATTGCATAACCAATAAATTTTGAGACAAATTCACTACTCCCCTATTAATATTTTACTCTTATTAATGAAACAATAGTAATAACATTTCACTACTTTTCGTAATCATTGTTACTTTCACTACTCCCGCCGTAATTATTGTTACTATCACTACTGCCGCATTAATATTGATAATTTCACTACTCCTGCCGTAAGTATTGTTACTTTCACTATTGCCGCATTAATATTGATTATTTCACTACTCCCGTTGTTGTTTCTACCACTTTCGCTAATTTCGCTGATAATATTGTTACTTTTACTATTCAAATGAGTGATTACTATCATATAACTATATCTAATGTTACTACAATTCAATTCTTTTCTTTACTGACGAAATTATTTTTACTACTTAGGCATGCAATTTTAAGAGGATTTTATATTTATAAAATATATTACATATATGCATTAAATCAATTCAAAAGAATTATGCAATATTATATATTATGGAATCTAACTTGAATTATTTATAACCTACTTATATTATATTTTTGTAGGTTGAATAATTAATATCTCTATACATCTAATAAACTGTTAAGTTTAATAAAGTTGCATAGATTTTAAATTTAATATATAATTTTATGATGATAATAATTAATACCATAGTGTGCATGTTTATACTAATTAATTATTTTATTTTATGGAAACTGACCATCTTCTAGTCTTCTATAGGTATTTAGGAAAATAACCAAGCATCTTCTTTCTTTTAGTCTCCTTGAAATTGATCATCTTAATTAATTATTTTATTTTAATAAAATTGACCATCTTAATTAATTATCTCCTAATTCTAATGCTAATATTATAATTAGAAAAAAAGCCTCCTTTAGTTATATACTAGATTTAATGCCCGGGCCAATTTGTAATATCTTATGATTATGATGTTGTAATACTCAAAGGCTATGTTCTTTTGCATGTAGTTTTGCTAAACTGAACACATCTAGAAGCTGAACTGAACTTGTATGAGTTTAACTTTTCTGAACTGAATTTGTAGGATAACTGAACTTATAAGAGCGTAACTTATAGAAAAATAGGTATAAATTGAGCTTAAATTTTTTGAATTAAAATTGTAAGAGTTGAACTAAACTTATAGAGCTTATTTTTTCTAAACTAAATTTATAGGAGCTCAACTTTTCCCAATTAAACTTATAATAGCTTAACTGAACTTAAAGAAAGGCAACGACTTTAAGTCCTAAAGAACAGAGCCTAACTACTCAAATTTTGCCATTAATTTAAATCTAACTTTGATTGTAAGTGATTAAATTGGATGACATAAGTTAACTAAAACTTGGAGTTCGAATTTGAAGGACGGTTATAACGTTAAAGTTAATCAGGTAGATTGGTTTGGAATAAAGTGGAATGGATTAGGTTCATTGTACTATCAGTAATTCTCGTATTAAACAATTTCTCAATCAGGTTAATGTGAGACATCTCATAGTATAACATAGGTAGTTATTAATTTGAAATTTTGTAAATTTACTTTTGTTATTTTATAGGGTAGTGTTTCCCATGTCTTATATCAACCAAGTATTAATATGGTCTTCAAGTTAAGCGAGCTTATTAACATTCAAAGGTACAAAACGATAACTTGTAAAATATTTATATATGTACTGAAAAAAGGTTGGCCTATAAGTTAAATATCATGCATGTGTTCAGTAACATTGTCGTTTCCTCATCAAGTTACCGTATTATTCTATTAACTTGAACAATGTTTAGAAAAGGTGAGAACTCTCACGTTGCTCGAAAGCGTTTAAGAAAAAATGAACTCTCTAAAATTGCAATGTTATTATTGAAAACACTTACCTCTATCAATAGAGCTACATATATAAAAATTTGACGATCTGATCACAATGGATAACGGCTATGTTACACTCTCATTCTAATTTTGTACTTGAAATTGAGAGTGATTTGCAAAGTTCATTGTTTATCGTGTGTATGTAATGCTGGAGTATGATTTAAAATTATGGTAAAAATCTATTTTTGTATCTTGTTTTAATTAATTTATTCTCTATTTGTATCTCTGACACATGACACGTGAACTTTGTTGTCTAAAATTTTGAGTGTGCAATCAAATTATAGTGTTGTTACAATTTTGGTGATAATTATCACTGACTCGTGGTCCATTAATTTGTAGTCACAATAAAAACTACCCTTTGAAGTTGTCAAGAATCAAATTTGTGAATTATCTCTACTTTTGAATTTGGTATGTTACATCTTTAATTAAGAGAAAATACTTTTGATTAAGAAAAAAAGCTCCACCATTGGAAGGGCTAAGGGCTTATTAACTGAGACCGAGAAAACAAAAAAAAAAAAAAAAAAAAGATCAGGAGCAATAAAATTTTTAACCTACTGAAACCAATATTTGGTACTTTAAGTACAAAGCCAAATGTATAAATATTCGTCAAACTATCAACATATTAGATTAAATATGTACATGAATATCCATCAACAGTACTTGTTACACATAATACTTACTACTGGTTCGTTTTCTCGTATTCCACGTACATGTGATCCACTGTTACGGTCTTCTTTGATAACCCATAAGACAAAGCTATCTGCCTATTAAAGAACAACAAATATTAGAGTTCAAATCCATTAAGATGAAGACACAAAATAATAACAAATGGACAAGCAAAATTGTAAAACACTAAAACAAATGGTCAAACAACAAAATTAGGAGCACAACAAACAATATAAAAGTGTGAAACTATTGTACAATGTACGGTATTATGCATGTCTATGATTGACATATTCTAATAGTAATACTCCCTATAATTTATTTATGTACGTAGAGAGATAGACTAATTACTATCAAAACTAAAGAATGAAGTATATGAAATTAAGAGCATATGCTTTTCCCCTCTTATTATTTATATACTCGTGCAAATTATTAGACTATTTTGATTCCAACACAAATTCATGATCAATTTATTATCTTTTAGCAACCTATACAATTTATTATTTGAGTCCAATAAGAACTTGTATGGCCGGCAACATGAACAGTTAGAGTAGAACTCTTCACTTGACAATATAATTAACTAGATTTTGTGCCCGTGCGTTGCATGAGTTTCAAATTTGTCTTTCCTCTAATTTTTCTGGACCTCTCAATATCATTTTAAATGATACGTAACAGTTGTGTTTCAATTACTCAAATAAGGTACTTTGTACCGTTTTCCCAAATTTTCGAAATTAAATTTTAAACTAAATAATTATGTCAAACAATAACACATGGGATTTGCATGATTATCTCATATATCGTAAAACTAAGACTCGTGCTTGTTTACTTGCACATAGTCTTCAAATATATTTTGTAAAACTGAATAAATTACTGCGAAATATTGGAATACGGTATCTTATTAAATTATACATTGATTCATAACGGCCAAATACTAACTAACCTCTTTTTGTATACTAATAGCTGTATAAATGAAATTATTGAATAATAGGCAGATTTGAAAACACTTGTTAATATAAATTAACTTAATACTGATTGGATGCAGAAGCGAAAACTATACATGGAGAACATACCTTGGTGCCATGTTTGCTTAAAGAGGTTGCAGGATATTTTTTTCCACAGGTAAGTTTAACATTGAAATTAGTTCTTTTATATAGTGTATTTAGAAGCTATCTATTTCTCTAAGATTAGGAATTTATGAGTTAAAAGATAAGAGTCCACAATTAACGATTTTCAATATTTATTAATTTTATATTATTTTTTTTTGCATGAGGTAGTGGCCTTGTCACAAATAATGGCCATATATTCACTTAGAACAACCGTTTATTGTGTATAACTTGGACTTTGGTTGTCCGACACTTGGATTTTTTTTTTTGTTTTTTACTATCAAATCAATTTTTAATTTCTACTTTTCTACGCCAGATAATAAAAGAGATAATCTAACATTTCGAACCATTTTAACTGTATTTCAATTTGATATTTGGTGCAAATGTAGGTAAAGGCTGCAAATTACACAAGGAAGATTGATGACAGTTTTACCACAGTGAAGACGACAATGTATGACGAAGAAGAAGCTGCTAATTCTCTGGTATGCTCAAGAGAGTTACTTGTCTTGTAAAATCACTAAAATGTACTCCGTCTGTCTCAGTATATAATTTATCTTTGCTTTCTTCTGTGAGGGAGTTTTTTTAATGAGATTTTAAAACGAAGGTAAATAAACTGCTGCGCAAAAGGGTATTTGGTTTGTTTAGAAATTAATTATTTCGTTTTTACGACCAAACCATGTCAGGATTTTAGCTCCGATGATCTAGTTCCTGACAGTCCAGACAACTTGCTTCTGAATGACGTGAATCCCTGTTTAACACCTTGTTATTCGAGGATGAAATCTAAGGTACATATCTCGCTATTTTAATCTTTACTCTATATTTTCGTCTCCCAAGTCCTAAGGTGTGGCTTTGGCCAAAGTTGCTCATTTACAATTCAACACAGGATTACGACACTGTGAGGTATAATCACGAGGGAAACACAGCTGCTCGGAAAATATCAACAAGTTATGATAACTTTACTATCTCCTCACCAGAGACTGAAACTTTCTGCATGTCTGATGGAAGCAAATACAGATATCCAAGGCCGATAGATCGTTGTCTTCTTTGATTTTTGCAACCTTCCTCATATTTAGATTTCTTCACAATATTTGCTATTGCTCCCTATCATTATGTATCTAAAAAGGAACAACAATATAATAACAATTTACTGAACATAAACCCTTCATTTATCAACAAACCTTAATTTCTTTTCGTGTAAAAGGGAACCACAAGAACAATTCTAACTACCATGTTAATATAAAACTTATAAAAATGTATTTCCCTTTTATTTCCGTCACTAACCAATAATTTTCCGATTAACAAATACTATATTATCTAGGCATTAAATTAAATTCTAAGACAAAACCAAATATTGAGTTCTCAACTCATTGACATCAACAACTTATTAACAATATCTCATCAAGATCTCCCATACCTTCCATATCTTCCTCAAGCAAGCCACAAACTCCAACATATAATTCAAGTGTATAATTGTAATATCTTTTTCCATAAATTGTGTTTATAGCCTTCTTGTATATGACTCCATCTATTAGGTCATTAGTAGTATAAATAGGATAAAACTCTTTGTAAATTATTCATTGAATACAACCATCTTATATGGTATCCAAGAGCTCACATCGATCCGCCAAAATACACCTCCAACCCCGCCGTTCCATCTTCAAACGGCACACCAAAATGTAATTCAACCCTACTGCTACCATGACTAACAACATTGACACCACCATCTCCAACCCTCACGAAACCACCACTCCACTCACCTCTCTCAATCTCAACCATTGTGTGAAACTCACTCCCATGAACTACACCTCATGGCACTTCCAACTAACACATATTCTCTTTGGATATAGTTTACTCGGATTTTTCGACGGTTCCCACCCATCTCCATCACCAACCATTGTAGGTGCTGACAAAGTCGAGAAACCCAACCCGTCTTATTTTACCTGGCTTAAACAAGATGGCCTCATACTCGGTGCCCTTATGGAAACCTTGTCCTCGGCTGTTCAAATCTTAATTGTCCGGGCAAAAACCTCGAAAAATGCCTGGGATACACTCGCGCAAACCTACGCAAACCCTTCGCGTGCGCACATATTACAACTTAAAGATCGTCTTAAATCGATTGTCAAAACCACTGACCAATCAATAACCAATTATATGAACTCCATTAAAGCCATCATCGATCAACTTGCTTTAATGGGTAAAGTTCTTGACCCGGAAGACATTGTATTCAAGGTTTTAAAAGGCCTTGATTACAAACTTTACAAACCCGTCATGGATACCGTTCGTGCTCGAGACAACCCTATCACATTCGAGGCACTCCATGAAAAATTACTACAACATGAATTACTGCTCAAGCAACAACAACCCGAAACCGAACTCTTCAACCCCTCTGCCAACCCCGCATATCGCCAAAACCGTGACTATGGCAACCAAAGAAACACCACCCATTACTACCAACACAACCGTGCACCCAACCCCAACACCACTCACCCTACCACACCAACCAGCAGCAACCCGTAACCAATCCTAACCCACGACAATTCAAGGGTCGTTGTCAATGGTGTCGGCAAACAGGACACGTGATTTCTGAGTGTCCCTTCTTTCGCAAATTGTTCCCAAATATTGTTTTCCCTGCCCCACCAACTCGACAACCACCACCGCAGGCTCACACCGTCTCTACTGAACCCATACCCAACCCAAATTACCTCCTTGACAGTGGGGCATCACACCACGTAACCCATGACCTCGACACTCTTGCCCTTCACACCCCTTACTTCGGTCAAGATGACTTCATTATTGGCGATGGCTCCGCTCTTGACATTGCTAATATAATTAATTTCACTCTCAATTCTCTAAAACTGAATAACGTTCTACATGTTCCGAAAATTTCGCGTAATATTTTATCAATTTCGAAATTATGTAAAGATAATAATGCATATGTTATATTCTCATCCGATTCTTTTATTATTAAGGACATGTTGACGGGAGCACCAATTCACCAGGGCCGAGCTAGACACGGCATTTACGAGTTGAGCACGCACCAACCTACTGCAAGTTTTATGAAGAAAAGCTCAACTCCTCTATCGTGGCATCATCGATTAGGACACCCTACCTACGATGTAATGCGAATTATCAATAAACATTTACCTATTAATTTATCTAATTTCTCGTCTTGTGAATCATGTCAAATTAGTAAAAGCACGAAACAACCATTCGGAACATCAAACTTCAAAACCAACGCACCACTCGAACTTATTTTCTCGGATTTATGGACAAGCCCAGTTTATTCTCGTGAACATTACAAATATTACGTAATTTTCGTTGACCATTTTAGTAAATACATTTGGTTATTTCCACTCAAACGAAAATTGGAAACCCACCAAGTTTTCTTACAATTTAAAGCACTTGTAGAATTTTTTTTTCAAAAACCAATAAGACAATTCTTTTCCGACAATGGTGGCGAATTTCAAAAAATGATACCCACCTTGCTCGACAATGGCATAAGTCACTTTACCACCCCGCCTCACATTCCCGAACATAATGGGTATTCTGAACGACGCCACCGTCACATAGTTGAAACCGGACTCGCCTTGCTTGCCCACGCTAAGCTGCCTACCACGTTTTGGCCTTACGCGTTTAGCACGGCCACATATCTCATTAATAGATTACCCACGACTACATTACAAGGACAAACACCGTACTATAAATTACATAACAAATCACCGGTATATACTAAATTACACAACTTTGGATGTCTTTGTTATCCATGGCTCAGACCGTATACACACCATAAACTTGAGCACCGTTCTATTCCTTGCATATTTGTTGGCTACTCTTCCACTCAAAGTGCGTTTCACTGTCTCGATCTCAAAACCAATAGACTATACACCTCGCGACATGTTAAATTTATTGAAGATGATTTTCCATACTCTCGACTACGCTCCACAACCTCGTCACCAAGTGACAATACGGACCCTGATGAGTGGTGTCCTCCTATGCACACCATTCTGCCCGCTGCCACCTCACCCACCCCAAATCACGCCTCAACCACCACCTCGACATCTACACCTATACCTCGCTCTCGCCATCCAATCACCAATGTCTATACTCAACGTCAAACCTCCACGACTCATCCCACAATCACGCCTTCTTCCACAACTTCTTCCACACCCTCAAATTCTTCCTCTGCCAGTCACGAAAACAACCAGCCACCACCCTCTACACAACAAAAAGTTGTAACCCGTCTAACCAATAACACACGCAAACCAAATCCACGCTATGCCAACCTTTCTCTTGCTTCCGCTTCATCACACTCGCTGCCCACAACTGTAAAAACAAGCCCTTGTTTCCACTCAATGGCGTTCAGCTATGCAAGAAGAATTCATGCCCTTGAACGGAACCAAACATGGACATTAGTCCCTAAACAACCCTCTCACAATGTCATTAAATGCAAATGGGTCTATCGAATTAAATATAACCCCGATGGCTCATTAAAACAACATAAAGCACGTCTCGTTGAAAAAGGTTTTCATCAATGACCAGGATTGGACTACACCGAGACATTTAGCCCAGTCGTCAAACCCGCTACCGTTCGACTAATTCTTTCCTTAGCTATCACCCAATCATGGCCATTACGACAGCTTGATGTCAATAATGCCTTCTTACAAGGCACACTGACAGACGATGTCTACATGGCACAACCACAAGGCTTTGTCGATGAATCAAAGCCCACCTATGTATGCAAACTAAACAAAGCGATTTATGGCCTCAAACAGCTCCTCGAGCTTGGCACACCGAGCTTAAATCGTATCTAATTACCTTTGGTTTTCAACAATCCATCTCAGACTCATCACTATTTATTTTTAAAACCAATACCATTAGTATATACATGCTTGTCTATGTTGACGATATTATCGTTACAGGACCTGACCATCGACATTTGCAATCGTTTATCGACCAATTAGCACAACCATTTTCCATTAAAGACCCTGGACCACTATCATATTTTCTCGGTGTTGAAGTCATACCAAACTCACTTGGCCTGCATCTAAACCAATCCAAATATATTTATGATTTACTCCTAAAGTACAATATGTCAAATGCAAAAGCAAACTCTACACCTATGGCAGTCGATTGCCATCTTGTCCGTGAAGACAATAAACCCCTTCACGACCATTCGAACTATCGCGCTATTGTCGGTAGTCTTCAATATTTATCGCTTACTCGACCAGATATTGCCTTTACTACAACTCGACTTGCTCAATTTCTACATCATCCTACCGCAACTCACTGGTCTGCTCTCAAACGTTTACTTCGATATCTCCAGGGCACTCAAACTTTCGGCAAGCAAATCTATCGGGACTCTCCTTTATGTTTACATGCCTTCTGTGACGCTGACTTTGCGGGTGATAAGGATCAATATCTGCCTACAACCGGCTACCTTACCTATCTTGGCCACAATCCCATTTCGTGGTCTTCCAAGAAACAACGAGGACTTGCTCTATCCACAACTGAGGCTGAATTCCGGGCTATTGCAGCTGTCACCACTGATGTTCTATGGCTTCGAAATCTACTCACTGAGCTGCACATTCACGTCACAAAGTCGCCTGCCATTTACTGTGATAATATCTCTGCGACTCTATACGCCAAAAATCCCGTCTTCCATTCTCGTATGAAGCATATGGCTCTCTCCTTTCATTTTGTCCGTGAACAACTTCAGCTTGGCCACATTCGTATACAACACGTCGCAAGCAAGGATCAACTGGCCGATGCCCTCACTAAGCCATTGCCCAAGCCTCGTTTCCATGATCTACGTGACAAGATTGGACTCCTTCTACCTACGTCCATCTTGCGGGGGCGTATTAACAATATCTCATCAAGATCTCTCATACCTTCCATATCTTCCTCAAGCAAGCCACAAACTGCAACATATAATTCAACTGTATAATTGTAATATCTTTTTCCATAAATTGTGTTTATATCCTTCTTATATATGACTCCATCTATTAGGTCATTAGTAGTATAAATAGGATGAAACTCTTTGTAAATTATTCATTGAATAAAACCATCTTATACAACTAATCTCCGACCATATGAAACATAGAAGCAGCAAAACGAGAGACGATCATTCAAAGGCCCACTAGTTCTCCTTTCGAATCTCCTCTTCTTCTTCCGGGGTGAAGTCGTTTGTAATGTTGAATATTGCAGGGGATGTCACTGTGAGTCGAGGTTGAACGGGTTTGAATTGCAGGTCTGGTGATGACGATGGATGAAGACGATAGGTAATGGTGAGTGCGGTGGCTGAATGGTTGGTGGTTTGTAGTGGAGGTGATGATGGAGCATGGGTTGATGCTGATGAGTTTACAGGGGAAGATGGAAGTATGGGGTAAAAAGCAAAGAAGGTACGTAAGCTAAGCTGATGCATGGTGTATATATATACCTACTTTGTAATTAGTGTTTTAGTTCTTAACAAATTCAAATGGAAAATAGATCTTTTGTCAGTTGTGATTAATTATAATATAATTATTATATCTTCTGCATTATCTGTTTGGCTGAATTTATATCTTTTCGTACATATTAATATTTAAACTATATAGGTGTTTTACAAAAGTTGGAGACTATAGAATTGCCTGAAAAAAGCCTCTTTTATATATATACTAGATTTAATGCCCGTGCAATGCACGAGCCTACTGGTAATGTTCTATCATGTATAATATATAAAGTAGTATCAAGCAAATCAAAGCATCAAACTTATAGTACCCAATTCTATTGCCCTTACTTGTATTAAACACAAGTGCCTTTGGACTAACGATAGCAAGGTAGATGGGGATTAGGTCGATCGTCCTTAAATCTTACTCGTCAACGCTATCTTGAGAATGTGGTTAATTAAAGAGAGATTCTTATGTTAGGTAACATCTATTTTAGGCCATGTTCTTTTCGGCAGAGAGTAAGCAAACTGAACTGAATGGAGTTGGGCTGGACTGAAATGAATGGAGTTGAGCTGAACCAAATGGAGGTGAAGTATTAATTTGAGAAGAGTTAAATTGAATGGAGCTGAATTGAATCAATATATATAACTAAAGGAGGCTTTTTTTTTCTAATTATACTATTAGCATTAGAATTAGGAGATAATTAATTGTTTATAATTTTTCTATTATAATTAGGAATATAATTTTCCTATTAAAAATGAGAATTAATTAATTATTTTACCATTTTCCTATTAGAAATAGGAAATAAATTAACAATTTATTAAGGCTTTTTTCCCTAATTATACTATTAGAATTAGGAGATAATAATTATTTAAAATTTTTCTATTATAATTAGGAATATGAATTTCCTATTAGAAATGAGAATTAATTAATTATTTTACAATTTTATTATTAGAAACAGGAAATAAATTAATTATCTACAATTTATTAATATTAAAAAATTATTCATTAGTATTTGTTCACTTTTTATTAAATTAGAAGGAAAAAAACCTTTGATATATTTATAATATCCAATTTTATAACAACTTCCGATTAAAAAAATAAGGTAATATGAGGCTAAAAGACCGTAGGCCGAACTGGGTTGTGACAAATGTGCATGCATAATACGTACTACATGAGATTTACTCATGTAAAGAGTAAAATGAACGCTGAAATATGCCCTACGTCTTTTGTTATTGCTAATGTCATATTTAATTATACATAATACGAAGTTTATTTTTAAAATGTCATATGTATTTCTCCTATTAATTTTAAAGTTATTTCCCTCACAATACACTTCAACTTCTATTGATAATTTTTTTTTTATTATTTACATTCTTTTGTCATTATATAAAAGTATATTAATCAAAATTTAAATAAGATATTCACAAATTATTGATAAGTACAAAGTTTGATATCTATTTTTAAAGGAGTATTAAAAGTTAAAGAAAGTTGCAGCTAATTTGCTAATCGAAATATCATATTATGACAAATGAGTAAATGTTTTGAAAAACTTTATTGTGCGATTGTTTTACAATTTAAAGTAAAAATGGTACCACGAGTAATAAAATAGATTTGAATGAGGCTTGAAGGTAAATTAGATACACTTATTATAGAAATACGTATAAGATTAAGATTCAATTCAAGCAACGATCAACATTAAAAAAAAGGTCATGAAAAACACATAAAAGGGCAAGAGTAGTCTTTCCCTAACATAGTGAAGACCGTCTCTCTCAAACTTTTCTTCTGACAAATTTACATGCATAAAAAATGGTACTATTCAATTATATGGAGCAAACTAATTATTGTTGATACTATATATTATTTTTTTTTGGTGTGTAAATTGAGCACATCATCACTATAATTTAGGGAGAGATACGAATTGGGGGAAGGGTGAGGCATATTCGTCATGCATAATACGATGCTTTAATCACCTTTAGGCAAAATTATAAAAATATATAAAAAAATTTAAACCTAAAAGGGGGTCACGTACTTGCCAACTCTTCTATAGTTCTCTGCCACATTAAAATTCTCGTGAAATTTATGACATTTATTTCATATTAATAAAAAAATTATTATACTACTTCGTACAATTTGTGATTTATAACTTTTAGCTAACTTATTAAAAACTTGCTTAAATTTATATATTTTAAGTGAATAATATTAATTATAAATATGATAAAGATAAAGTTTGATCTTTAATTTCCTCAAAGATAAAAAAAAACTAAATTTTTATTTTTCTATAATATACTAATTAAAGGTCATAATGTAAAACAGAAAATTACACCATAATCTACTATTTCAATATATCGATGATCAACACTCAAAATAGCACATTTGTTATTTAAATAGTGTAAAAACTCTCAAAATGCTAAAAAAAAATATTCAATCTGTCGTTATCAAACAAAACCTAAGTTTCTACATTTTCTTGTCATGTTCAACTTAATCTTTACGGGATGTAAAAATGATGAAGTTCCAAAAGTAGCGGTTAGTTTTCTATTAGTTAGATGGACTTTTCAAGAGAGAGAAAGCTTTGCATTTTAGACCGTTTTATGTGTGAATCGAAAGGATTAAGTAGTGGGCTAAAGGTTGTTTCGAGTGGGAATGAGGTTGATTGCGACGAGTTGGTTGACTAAAGTTTTTCCTTACTAGATCTAGAAAGGGAATAATAATTATGAGATAAGAAAATTTAAAGAAAAAAGGACAATAAAAATGAGATGAAAGTAGTAAGATTTATTTATGCAAAATGAAATATATAGCAAAGTTCGTGTATATATATAATATTCAAACTTATTCAGTTTACAAACATAGTTCCCAAACACTTTGTTTGAGTATCTGGAATGAAGGCAGGGGAGAGGACGAAAAAAAGACTAGGAAGGGAAAGGGAGAGAGATAAGAAGGAAGATTGCTTCTTAAACTTTTCTTTGTTGTAGGAGAAATAAATTGTCTTCGATAAGGGAGACGAGGATCCATATCATCTGGAGTAAAGATTGGTGTTTCATGGAGGTTAATGTGATTTATGACTTCTTAGATGTAAAACGTGGCAGAAAGGTAGTGATAGTGGTAGTGGATTGGAGGTTGTTTCAAGTAGTAAGAACTAATCACAGTGGCTGATGTTTTATTTTGCGGGTAAATTAGTGGGGTCGAGGGAGGGTGCATTTGTGGAGGGTGATGAGTTTAACGAGTATAGTACTGATAATAAATAAGGTTATTTATCAGCAAAATATCGTTTGCATTAAAACATATAGGTAACATGAATAATAACAAGAAATCTCAAAAGATCATACTGATAAACTTAATCTTGACCCCATCAATCCAAATTAAATTAAAATCTTAATTCTAACAACATTGTCGGGAGCAAGGGTTAGTTTCCATTGGATTGTGGATTTTTCTAGAAGTAGGGGTTTAGTTTTTCACTTGGTTGGATAAATTTGAGAAAAGTTTCGAAGACAAGGATCGATCTGTCAAGGGATGAGATTGTTTTAGACCATGTGTGTGAATAGGGAAGAAAAATAGGGGTCTGCGTGAAGGATTTTGTTTCAAATGAGAAGATGGGGGGCAAGACTATTGTTATAGGGGGTGTCATAAGCAGCCTCAGCCATGTAGTATTGCGTTGGAATTTGGTTCACATTCAAAGGTACGTCTATAGTTTGACCGGGAGATATAACATTTAAAAACCTGTAAATATTTTTACGTAACTACCATTTGACCCAACAATGATTAAATTATGGTTGTTATTCTAAAGAAGGAGATTTGTTGCATCATTGAGTTGATTATGCAAAGTAGATATTATTGTTTTCCTTGACCAATTGAAAAACAAACAGGTATTAATGAAAAAAATTTAAAAACTCTCAGTCCCAAGTATCATATAAATAAACTTCATATTGGTTTTATTTTCCTAAAAAAACAATATTGTCGAGAGTAAGGGTTAGTTTCCATTGGATGGTGGGTTTTTCTAAAAGTAGGTGTTTAGTTTTTCACTTGGTTGGATAAATTTGAGATAAGTTCAAACGTACTTCTATAGTTTGACCGGGAGATATAACATTCTAACTACCTCTAAATGTGTTTACAAAATTAAAATTTGATCCGCAATGATTAAGTTATGGTTGTTATTCGAAAGGAGGAGATTTATTGCATCATTGAGTTGATTATGCAGAGTAGATATTATTATTTTCCTTGACCAATTGAAAAACAAACAGGTATTAATGAACAATTCTAAAAACTATCCGTCAAAGTATCATATATATAAACTTCATATTAGTCTTATTATCCTAAAAAAAAGTATTTTATTAATCAAACACTCTTTTATTCTTATGTCAATATTATGTTAACGAGAATTATTTGTTGGTCATGCGGCATACATAAAATCTTAGACATGAACGATGTACTATATGTCTATATTCCATTTTATTGTGAAATTTATCACACATTATTTTAATATCCGTGCAACGCACGGGCAAGAAAACTAGTTGTGTACTGAATGGAGCTCATTTGAGCAGAAATGAACTGAATGAGGTTGAGCTGAATTGAATGGAGCTGAAGTAAGAGTTAATTCGAGAAGAATTCAACTGAACTGAACTGAATGAAGCTGAACTAAATTGAGCTAAGCTGAACTGAACTGAGTTGAAAGGAGCTGAGTTGAGCTGAAATGAACTTAATGGACTTGAGCTAAACTGAATGGAGGTGAAGAGTTAATTTGAAAGAGTTGAGCTTAACTGAATATAGTGGAGCTAAAGTAAGAGTTAATTTGAGAAGAGTTGAGCTTAACGGAATTGAATGGAGCTGAAATAAGAGTTATTTTGAGAAGAGTTGAGCTAAACTAAATCGAATACTAAACTGAATTGAATGGAGCTAAGTTGATATACAAAACAGGATCCTTAACATAAAAATATACAAAACAGGGTAATTAATACGGTATATAGTTTGTTTAAATTTTAAACTGAAGTACGACAAAGTATTTTTTTTTCCTGTAGGAATAGAATGACAGCGATTTGTGTAACTTCTGCTACATATTTTATGAAGTTGATCAAAGTTTAGTTGTTAAGAAAATCCAAACGTGATAAAATATATTGTAATAGGATGTCGTTGATCTGTCCCAACTTAGAGTTTCAAATATACATTGGTCGTTAATCAGCTTTGAAGAATTCTTTAAATACAGCTTTTATTCGTAAAACCTTGCACAATGACAATTCTTATGTTTTAGGGAAATATTAGATTATATCCAACTTATGTTTTGATGATTGCAAATTTTCAGTTAAAGATTAATACATGGATTCTAATACTCGTATTATTTGAAATTTAAATTTTGATAGAAGTGCTCAAAAATCCAAATTTTAAATCCAAATTTTCATGAGTGTGCTCGACAATTGATTTCTTTCCAGTCTTTTCAATCAATTTTTCTTTAATATTCTTATGCTACCTTGTAGATCCTGCCTCTGTTTATATGTCATAACTGAACATTCGTCTTATATATTGGGTGTTTACTATCTTGATAAGAAGTGCATTAGCAACTCAAGTTGCTTGGGATCGTATATAACCTATAAAAACACAAATAAATCATTTATTAACTAATTCTTCGTACTTTCATTTTTTTCCTCAACCAAAAATCATGATATGCTAACTAATACAGTAAATCCAATAAAAGTAAGGGCATTCCTTAACATCATGTACCTTAAACCGGTGAAAGGCACATTAAAATCGCACAAATTCTTGTGAAATAACTACGTACCTATTCAAACAAATGAAATATCACAACTTCTGTGTAAGACGGCCGTATAGAAGAACAATAGTTAAAATTGAATACATGGTTACCAATAACCATAAATGGTAAGAGCGTCTCTCATATGCGGCGATTTACGTCAAATTATCAATGATCCATCTCCTTTCTTGAAAATACACTGCACAAAAAACGAAATATTAAAACCAAATTAAAATTTGACAGTAAGAAAAGTAACAAAAAAAGGATAATAAAGTAGCTAAAAAAAATAAGATGAGGGAATGTGTAGCACCCAAAAACGATTTGTTGTCATGATATATACACAATTAGTTAAATTTCGTTTAGAAGTATTTCATCCTGCATCAAACTCTATAAGATAAGGAAAAAACAAAAGAATTTTAATTCATCTTTTTGTTATACAGAGAATAGAGTAAGAAGTAGCCATTGACTAAAAGACTTCTTTCACATCTGTTACTTGATTACGGTTGTCTAAGTAGCTATGGAGTATATAACTTATCAGCATAATATGAAGGTATATTTAATCTATATAAAAGTTGGTACTCTGCTATTGGTTGAAAGAATTTCGGAAAACTTGGACTCTTTATAATCGCTCGAAAAAAGCTTCCTTTAATAATATAGATAGATATTGATTTGTTTTATATTATTATATGTATACGTATTTTACAAGACCGGCCCAGAGGGTGTGCAACCCGTGCGGACGCACAGGGCCCTCAAAATTTTGGGGTCCAATTCTGTTACAGCAATTACATTTTACGTAAATAACGATGCATACCAGTTTAGTAATACACTGATGGCATAGTGGTTGCTATCCTAAATCTTGCACCGCGTTCGACTCCCTTCATGGGATCTTTTTGGTTACTTTTCAAATTGTGGCCCACTGTAGTTTGTTTTTTTCTCATTTATTTCCTCTATTCCACCTCTATATTTCACGTACACTACAACGTTAGTGTTATTTTTTCCTTTCCTACTCCCTCCGTCCGTTAGTGTCCATTTTTTTTCGTCAAGAGGGAACCCGCAGCCGCTATCATCGGTGCGCACTGGATAAACCCTTAGATACATGTAATAGCCTGCAAACCACGTATATCGGGTAAACCACTTGAGAATAACAAACTCGAAGTCTATTAGGCATGGACTCAGGTTATAAACACTCCACAAAATTGCTCTTGTTGAGGCTTGAACCTGGGTCTCCTGGGAATTTCACCTAAATTTTAACTACTAGACTCCACAGCTGCGAGCAAAGGATTCCAATTTCATAGTTGTAGTACATGAATTTTTCATTTTTAAAATTATATTGTATTTTTTATTTGGCTTCAACAATCACATTCGGTCTTCAAAATTTCGTCAACAACTCCAACCCAGGGCCCCATTGTACAACCTCGCACAGGGCCCCTGAAATCTCAGGGACGGCCCTGGTATTTTATTAAGGTTGGAGTCTCTGTAATCGCTCGAAAAAAGCTTCCTTTAATAATATAGATAGATATTGATTTTATTTTAAGGAAATTGACCATCTTTTAGTCTCTTACAAATGTTTAGGAAAATTACCAAGTTTCTATATAATTTAATTGTAACCCAAACTATATAATATTTGCATTGAGATCCCTTAATCAGGTCCATCACACGGTGCTAGTGATTTAAAACTACATAGTATAATTAACTAGATTTTGTGCCCGTGCATTGCACGGGTTTCTAAATAATGTTTTATTTTTAACTGAAATGGTAAAATATGAAATATCTATAACCTGCGTAATCTATAATTAATGGAATTTAGCCCCTAGGTTACATTGCCTGGAAAAAGCCTCTTCATGCGTTGTACGGACAACTAAATAATGTCTTATTTTTAGATTAGATTATGAGAAACGTATAAAAATATTCAAGGAATTCTTACATAAGGTTCTAACTTATGGCATAGATGTAAATTAAATTCTTAGTCTAGGTTGGTGGTATTTGTGTGACAGTGTGAGATATAAGCCCTATAATTAGGATTTTATCATACATATTCAACAAATTCAAATTATCGAGGAGTTAATTAGTACTCATTGATTAATATATAGTTTTAAAAGAACTATAAATTTTCCAACTTCTCACTGATTATGAATCGACAGATTTCTACATACACCTGCGCTTCAATTTTGGTGCGGTATAAATCGAGACGGTCTTTCAATAAGTTTTTTGTATTACTTGACCCTTTTGTTGTTGATTGTGACAATGGTAATTTCGTTCCTATTTATTGCCATTAATAATTGAGTGCTTTTTATTTAAATGGATTGTCTCACAATATAAGACCGTCTTATACAATAAGTACTATATTATTAGACATTAGTGACATCCCTATTAGTATCCTTCTTTTTTAGGGGAGGTATTGTACATAGTAGGAATTTTTCTCCGTCTTATACAATCTACCCTTGTTAGGAATTCTAAAAAGTTGAATTATTAAATACTAAGAAATATACTTAGGATAATTTTATTAAATTTGTTTCGAAATCTACTCTTGTTAGAAATTCTAAAAAAATTGGACTCTCTAATATCGCTCGAAAAGTTCCTGCTTTATATATATGTATGTATTGATTGATTATTTAGTACGTATATTAGTTGTGTAACTAGTTTTGAAACCCGTGAAAAATCACGGGTCCTATACAAATTTCTTTTTTTTATTAATACTACTTGTATAAAATATATTTTGATTTGAAAACATTGCAGACAATAAAATAGGATGTAAATAATGAGATTGAACATAATAACACGGTATTATAAACAATAATAATAATAATAATAATAATAATAATAATAATAATAATAATATGAGATTAGTGGGGAATAGAGACATTGTATTTGTCGTTAAAATGTGTGTCTTTGTAAAAGATACAAAAAAAATCTAATCATGAGTGACTCTTCTTCTCCTCTATTAACAACCTAGTAAATTAATGGGATTTAAGCATTTAATAGAGAGTTTTTTTTAATGTATATGTTGAACGGATGGCGCTGCTCATTGCTCTGATGATTCATGATTTATGCTAACTCGTAAATTCAGTAATGATTTGCAATCTCAATTCATCATACTCAAATTAAATAGTCTAATTACATGTATATAGACATAAGTTGTTTATATAAAAATCAATGATTAATACTTATACATGGGTTATGTATTATGTAACTTCAAAATGTTGGTGCTCCGGAGATTGAGGAGTTTCTTAACCGTCAATTTAACAACGACGGTCAAGTTTTTCTCCTTCAATAGCTAAAAAAAATAGCCTAACAAAGTGAATGAAGTAAGACTAATATAGTAATTGAATACATTGAATACGTGTGTCTCCATTTCAAATTTAATTATCATTTGAAGGTTTTTTTTTCTCTTGTAAGAATTATCCGTCAATGTTGTGTCGATACTATCACTACAACTAAAAGGCCAAGAATAACTAATAGGCTAAAACCTTAGCATAATTATTGGAACAAAAATAGATAGACTAATATCAATTAAAATGAACGACATAAAAATACATCCTCAATATGTGATTACTTCATTCAAGAGTTTCAGATTTTATCATCCATATGAACACATCCTCCAACATCAACTATTGTGTTAACTGATATTGAACTAATATCTGAAATAAAAAAAATGATAATTCTTAAATTGTGTTCTGTACTCACCAATTGTCGTGTATTAATAATTAAAATAGGAAAATCTCCCAAAAAAAGAAATTCCAAGAAAAAAAATGAGAAACATCATGCTACCTCTTAAAAAATCCACATATTTGTCGACTGTCATTTGCACGTATTGATCTCCAAGTATGTCATGCTCCTAAAAATTCAATCAATTGTAAAAATTAGTATTATGCCAAAATCAATTGTACACGAAATACAAAATTGCATAAGATATACCGAGTAGATGTAAAATATTATCAAATGAGTTTTGTATTAATAATTAAAATAGGAAAATCTCCCAAAAAAATTCCAAGGAAAAAAAAATGAGAAACATCATCCTCTTAAAAAAATCCACATACTTGTTGATTGTCATTTGCACCAAGTATGTCATGTTGCTGAAAATTCAATCAATTGTACAAATTAGTATTATGCCAAAATCAATTGTACACGAAATACAAAATTGCATAAGATATACCGAGTATATTTAAAATATTATCAAATGAGTTTGACCAATATAGTAAAATCTTATCATGGAAAAGAGAACATGAGAAAAACGAATTAGCTGTAGGTTGATAAAAAATTATAATAAAAATGCATGTCTATTGTTGTGCTCATGGAATAAACATTATCATCTTAAGAAAAAAAGTAGTAATTAAGAAGTCAGAATATCATCAAAAGTTTTAAGGTAAACTAAAATATGAATCATTAGTTCTTCAAAAAAAAAATATGAATCATTATAAAGAAACTTGAGAAATGAGTTATGGAGAAAGAAGATGAAAAGTATGGTTAAATGCTTGTGGTGAATTGAATAAAGTATTGAAGTGGAAGAAGATAAAAAGTTATTGTCTTCTTTAATTTTTTCTAATATTGTAATTGTAAGAATAAATATTATGGGACATAAAAAAAAAATTATGATGATGAGACTTGTAATATGACTTTTTGAAATCATGTGGTTATATCACATGTCATTTAAAAATGTACTCAATGTTAGTTTTTTTTATACTATTTATTATATAGATTTTAAAGAAACAAATAAATGTATACTTTAATTTTATGAGCTGTGTTAAAATGAAAAAATTTAGCCGATTCACTAACATCTATGTTCTCTTCCAAAAATTTCAATTAAAATGTGAAATATAATTTTAAATTATAAAACTTTTATGTGAATTTTGGTAAGTTACATCTTTTTTTAGTTTTTTTAGCTTATCAAATCTTAAATATATACATTTAATTTAAGAATATTAATGATGTTTTTTGATTTTCTTTAATTTTATGTTACACAATATGTAAAGACATTTTTGTAAGGACTTTTAGTAATCATTCATTTTTTTATAAGAATTATATCAAATAATCAATAATGTAATAATAATTAATAAATAATTAAATAATCAATAAAAATTAATAGAAATTAATGGGGTATAAAATACTAAATGTTAATGCCATGTGAAATTAAATTAAATGCTTTAATCTAACCTGTTAAATATATTGTATAGATATACTTAAGTATTTACAGAATTTGTTTGTAAATTACTTAAATTATATAAATATTTTCTTATCCATATATTTTATATTTTCCAAAACCTTACCCTTTACGTGAAATAATTTCATGAACTAAATACACGGTATTATTACCCTTTTAAAATTCTATTATTAGTGTTTAATTTCACTTAAGTATTTACAGAATTTGTTTATAAATTACTTGAATTAAATAAATATTTTATTTTTCATATATTTTATATTTTCCTAAGAAAATATTTTATATGATCTTTAATACCCAATTGTCGATTAAGTAGTTCCATAAAACATCGTCTATATATAAAAAAAGTTATAGTAACAACAATAGTGATATGCCTTTAAAAAAAAGTAATGAATTAGTGATAATACAATTTTTTTTTCAACTTCATTTATTCATCTTCGTTCTTAATTTCATATGTATTCAGTTTTTTTTTTTATTTCGAATACATATAATACTACTCCATATAAAATATCTTGAAATTATTAACTTATAATTAATGCGTATTTTTTTATTATAGTTTTTTTTAGTTAATTAAATTTAAAGCTAATGGAATATGGATGGATTTTTTAAAGGAAATAAGTATTTTAAATTAATGCAATATAATAATAAATTGGATAATCCATGTCATATTAGTTTGCCAAGTCACATTGTTACGTGGCTTTTTTTCATCCCGTGTGGCATTGTCTACGTGACATTTTTAGGCTAGCCTTTTAATAATATTTATAGATATGTACATCAAATGATCAAAAACATATCCAAACATTATTGATTCACAAAATATTATTTAGATGCACGGACGTGAAATCTAGTTTCTAATAAACCCGAGCTACTCACGACACCTCGACTTAAATTTAAGTAAGATTCCTAAACTACCCTTACTTATACCCACAGGCCACACCTTTATTTTAAATAATTCCGCTTTATAGCCTAAGCAAAATCCCCAAAATCATTTCAATCCTAAAACCCCAAATATATTACCAAAAAAGAAACCTAAACCGCAAGAAAGAAAAGTCCTTCAATGGCGTCGTCTGAGATTACCTCCGTTGATGAACCTCGACGAAGGATCAATCAAACAATTTTGAAAGGGGTGATTTATATTCGAACTCTGCGCGAGTTTAATGAGTTGAGTGAGTTATACGAAGATCTTGATTGTTCTGATCGATTTATCTTCGTCCTTTCTGCTGATATAACTGATGAGGACAGGGCGGAGATCCTGAATAATGGTGATTACAAACTCAATTGCATCAATAAAGAACTCGTTGTCCTTCCTCTCAGAAGGCTTCGTTACCTTGTTCGCTGTATGTCCGATGTGTGGAATATTGAACCTCGTGAGCGTATTACCACGGTGCTTTTGATTAAAAATGATGTGGGCTACATTACCTATCATCATATATGCTGTGTAGGAGCATATAGAGGGTTCCTAATTGGGTCGGGGGTCTTAGCCTCCCCTCTGGATGAGGGATAAATTCCGGTGGTGGAGAGAGGCGCAGGTGGTATTATCGACAATATGGTTTTCGGAATAGTGGGAGTAGGCGCCGCTGAAGCCAGGTTGTTTTTCATGGAGAAAGCGAGTTTAAGGTTTGTTTAGGGTTTTAATTTGGGAGGGTTTTAATTTTGGGGTTTTACTGAGTTTAGAGTTTAGGGTGTTTGTGCGTTGGATGATGGAGAAATTAATTGGAGGAAATCAAGCAATTGAAGGAAGGGAGGATGTCAATGGAGGAAATCAATTAATTGAAGGGATGGAGGATTGAAGGAATGGTGGGTTTGTTAAGGGTAATTAGGGAGTCTTTTAATTTGGGGGTTTTAATTTTGGTGTTTTACTGGGTAATTAATTAGTAATCTTTAGTTAAAACTCGTCTAATCTTGTTTAATGTAGTAATCTTTTGTTAAAACTCGTCTAGTCTAATCTTGTTTAATGTAGTAATCTTTTATTAAAACTCGTCGAATCTTGATTATTGAAGCTTATCTTTTGTTAAAACTTGTCTAATCTTGTTTAATGTAGTTGTTTTGCTGCTATTTTGTCAATGTTTATTCATATGTTCTTTTGCCTTTATTTATGATATCATAGTAAATCTTTGTCATATAATCATGCACATTTAAAATTACAAGATGTTGTGAGGATGAGTACAAAATCTAGAAGGTGGAAAAAATTGCGGTTAACTTAGATTGCTCTGTAACGATGAGATTCAAAGCTTCATGTCTCTAAGCCCTTATCAGCAACAATTCATAGTGTGCTGCTTTACAAGGATATAAACATCATAAAGTTTTGCGTTTCATTCTGTTATAATAACCGGTATGCCACTGAGGTAGATAAGTGGATCGACATCTATTTATAGGGTTCTCTAAGAAAGGTTAAAATGGCGAGCTTTAGGAATGATGAGATTACCTGCTCAGGCAGGTCATTATTAAATATTATTGCCAATAGTGTCGCTCATGTCTCTTACAAGTTTATGTTTCCAGAGCATTTGTTCCTGCAGTTCTATTGGGTGAAGCGGAGTCCAAGGGAAGTGAGTAACCTGCAGAGCTGCATGAACAATCAGTTGTAAGCACTTGTTTTGTTCATTGGCTCAGCATTTTTTGAGTTAGATTTCTCTGTGTACCATTACAGTTTACAAGTCTACAATTACAGTGATTACTTTTGTACATTATACTCCTCTAATTCATAGTATGAATTGTCTTGGGAATTTGTTTCATATAAGTTCTCATTTCCCTATGGATGTTCTCGCTCCTGCTTTACAAAATTCCAATTAACATTCTGAGATAATAGGACTAAAATGCATTTACTCCATGTTTGCTTAGACTATCCTGTTTTCATGGGAAGATAGTCAGTTAATGGACCCTATCATTTTCTCATTCATCTATTTAATTCTTGTACTAATAGCTTAAATAGCTTATGTGAAATAGAGTGTTTTTTTAATCGAGGTGTGCTGCCACTGCTTTGTATTTCTTAAAACTTGTGTTTTCCTAAAGAGATTGACATGGCTGTGCAATTACTTCCTGATTTTGTACTATTCAACTTTCTCTGCTCTAAGTACTAATTATTTGATGTTTCTTTGTCAGGATGCTGCGATAGAATCTGAATATAGCCCGAAAGCTACTGAGGCGATCGCCGAGTCATCTTCAAGCTCTGAAGTTTTGCAGGATGGTAAAACAAATTCGAAAGCCAGGAGAAAGATGCGAAAGGGAAGGATAAAGATGATACAGAAACTAAGACTGCTGAAAAAGATAAGGGGAAAGAAAATGACACCGATAAGAAGGAGGATAAAGATAAGGGAAAAAAGGCCTTGGTAGTACCAATTTGGACTTTCTTTTTCAGCCCTTCCCGGTTGTGTTAGCCGTGACCTACTTGGTCAATTGACTGTATGTATCTTGGTTATCATGAATAATGATGGTTGTTTTTGTTTATCGATGCACCTTTTTAATAAGGCTTGTTTTACTGTGTATATTCATGTTGAATTTGCTATCTTAACTCAACATGAAGCTGATATTACACTTTGATTAGTGCCATCTCATAATTTAATTAACAATATGGTGCACCTTCGTATTTCTTATTGTCTGAACCTTTGTGTTGGCGAATGGCGATTGCCCCCAATGATTCCAATTTCACCGCTTCCTACGAAAAAGTTAAATCGTCATTGGCAAATAAACCGAGTCATAAATCATCATAAGAGAAACAAATATCACAAATTAGAGCAATTTGTTATCCTTCATGAAAAGAAAAACAAAGAAAAGTATTCAAGTTGCAAACTATGTAATAATGATGACTTATTTGTATTGATTCGGGAACACTATTGTCAAGGTGGTTGTATTCTTCGGTTTTCGGCTAATAATCTTAGCTTTGATGAATTCCACAATAGCGCAAGAAGTCCATATAATTTGTTGAAAAAAAAATAAAAATAAATAAAAGAATCAATGTCATTCATAATCATGAGCAAACAAAAAAGCAAATCCCCCTTTCCCGCCCAAATATCTTCCCACTTTGATGGGCCTGTCTTATGAATTGTAAATAGCACAAACCACGTTCTAAGTTGGGCTTTCGACTTAAACTAATTGATTTTACATAATTTGGCATCATTACTAACATTTTAAGTTGATAATTCTTGGAATCTTATACATGAAAATAAATTATACTTTAACTTTTCTAATTATACAATCCTATATGGAAACGAACTATAATTTGCCCCACAAATTATGCAATGCTAACAATATTATTTCGAAAATCTCAAATCACAATATCTCGAACCACAATAAATTACCCCAATATACAATTTCTCATATCAATTAATCAGAGATAAAATTCGAAAAAATAACATCACATCATTTACCCCTAATATATTATGCAATCTCTCATACTACTAAGTGAATAAAAACTCTTAATAGTTTTCCCGTCTATGCTACCTACTCAGAAAAATGGGCCAGCTCTTTGAATGGCAAACTAGATAATAATTGGGTTATAATAATTTATTGGTCCATGATAAATTGGATCCCACTACAATTCATAAAACAATGTGATATATTGATCAATTACATCCCCTTACTATTAAAAGAATGAGAGATTCTATTATTTTTTTTCCCTAAACAATATTTACTCATAATTGGGCTCCTTTGTAAATGTTAAACTATAAATAAATAATGGGTTACTAAATGGTGTTCCATTATACAATCTTATAAACTATACATAAATTTTTTACTCACATTATTAAATTAGTGTATATTTTAACAAAAATTACAATATTAGTTATACATTTCACATAAATATTTTATATGGATAAAAAAGAATCACGTGTTATTTATGTATGTTAATCTGAGAATCTTATTTATAATAAACAACTTTTTAATTAAAAAAAATAGTTCTACTGCAAACTTCATTCAGGTTAAAATGTCTAATTTTATCTCTGTTACCTCTTATTACTACACATTATTAAAATTTACTTTTATAGTGAGTTTAAATATTAAATTCTCTATGAAAAAAACGATCTAAGAAACCGCGCTTTCGCGCGGGATCTACACTAGTTACGTACTACTTGTATAAACATTAGAAAACAAAGAAGCATTGAATTGTGAAAGAAGGGCATTGAATATATAGGGTTAGAGGTACACGTAGTTATGTCAAGGTTTACTTCTATTATGTTGCAAATTCTAATCTTGTAACTTTATTTGAATTTGTTTATTTAATTAGTTTATCTATTTTACGTTGTATATATTATCTTTATACATTAATATATTATCTTTTATTTTATCTTTTTTAAGATTAAGATTTATTTTTGGTATTTATTCACGTGGTACTTATCTTATTTTAATTAGAGTGTTTCAAAAAACTTGGAGTCTCTAGAATTGCCTGAAAAAAGCCTCTTTTATATATATATATATATATATACTAGTTGGAAAGCCCGTGCGATGCACGGGACTCTTATTAGGATCATTTTCAACAATATGAATGTTGAACATCCTAAGAATTTTGCACTTTTCTTTAAACAAAACCTATACTTGAGTTTTTCTGGTATGAGAAAATGAAATTTTCATGAGATTTTGGGTAAGGGCTTAATTTCACCTTTTGCGTAATTTATAGGGTTTAATTGCTACAATCTAAACCTAAGGGGCGCAATCTCACAATTAGCCAAAGTAATGGGGGTCAATGGCCACTTCGCGCTTTATAATTTGCTTAACGATCATTATTGATTAAACATATGATTTTATAAGGTAAACTAATTGACATTTCGATAACACATTTTTTTCCTTTACATAGTAGTTTTGAGGTTTTATTGATAAAACAAAACAAAAATGACAATTCATTTGTGTTTTAATTAATTTAACACTGCGTGTTTTACATACAATATTTACATAGTACGCGTCTTCTCTCTTTGCATCTTTTTAACCAAAGTATGATAGTGACTAATATATATGTGGTATATTGTATACCCTTTGACTTCTTAAATCCCTTCTTTTTGGACTTCTCCTCCCCCACCCTAAAAACGTGTTTGACGTCCTCCATTATAGTCAATGGCTCTTAGAACGTTTATGACAATGAGTTTTAACTTGTGCTCCTTCAAAAGTTTCTCATTAGGTCTCTCTTATTCCAAAGAGTTCTCTTACCCTCATTATGACATAGCAAAACTAAATCGACCCCAAACAAACTTGACCTGAACCCGAATTGAGGACCCAAATATGACCAAAACCTAAATTGGCTTGCTTATTTAACCTGACCCGAATGTTTATTATCACAAATTGATCATTCTCTCCAAATAATTAATTTGAAAATAAACAATATACCCGAAAATAACTTAAACGCGAAATGACCCGACTCGACCTAGTCCAACCCGAATTCCGCCAAACCCGAACAACACGAACCTGGCCTATTTGTTAGTCTACTCACCTTACTCTTCTTTTCTTGCCAGCCTTAAATGGTTGTGTTCTACTCGTAACAACACCATATTTCTCTTTTCTTGTGTCTTTCTTGGTAGGCTAGTTGTACTCCTACATAATGTTACCTTCTCCTCTAGGGGTTTGCCTATTTCACCTTCTTGCGGCATGTGTCACCATCACTATAAGAACACCATCCACATAATGTGAGACTCTCCTTCACTTCACAATGTGTAGGGTTCTTGTGAGCTCTCGTTTATCTTCATCTACTCCTTTAATTTGACTTTTAACTTAGACTTTTTCATCAACATTTCAATCACTCCAACGGGTCTTAATTTACTTTCATATCTTCTCCTTATTCATTTGGTGGCTTTGGTTAGCTTAGTGTTAGACCCCTTTGACCCGTAGTGGGTTTAATGCTTTATTACTCATTTTCATTGCTCTTCATGATCTCTTACCAACACTCTTGAAATCGCCCTTAGACACCGTTAATCGAATTTTTAAGGCCCTCCTAATTCTCCGTGGCACAAGATCATTGTAGACGCCTCCTTTTGCGCTACTTCTATTTTGGTGGGTATTGGTTAGGTTGCTTGTGATCATTTAAGGCAGTGGTTAGAAGGATGAACTTTCAAGTGTACTCCATGTACTCCTTTGGAGCGAACTACTTACCATTCAGGTTGGTCTTCTTTCTTGTGCAATCGCATAATTAAGTTGTTTCATCATCAACTCGCTAAGTCTTTCGTCTTTCTTGCTACATACTTCCTTCATTCAACTTTTATTGTATTCTGAAGATTCAAGGACGAGAACACCTAAGAGGGGGAAGGGGTGAATTAGGTGTCCAATTAAAATTTTTAAGCTTGAATTAAGCTTCTTTGAAATCTAGGACAATAGGCTAAACTGATATGGACAATACTTTAAATGATAGAGGTGTTTATACTTAGAACTATTTGAGTTAGAAGTATATACACACGAATTCACTCGATATATGTCACAAGAAAGTCGATCATTTGCCGAGACCCGAAAAAGTATGAATGAAAGAGTATTTTTTCTTCAACTTAACAATGAAGATATTAAGTGAATACTTTTTAAGTTGAATACTCTTAGCAATGAAAATCTTAAGTGAATCCCTTTTAAGTTGAAAACTTGAGATACTTAATCGTTTTAAGTTCACAAGATTGAATCAATCAAGTCCGAGACACGATATTGAACAACGTGACACGGACAGATTGCGAGATAAACAATATATAAATAAGGAGAACAAATGTAAAAGTAAATGAACAAACAAGACGATGTTTAAAAAATTGGTTCAGCCTCTACTCCGAGGCCTACGTCCAACCGTTATTTTATTGCTTGTTTAGAAATTTACTCAAACAACTAAACCCCTTACAATGAAAATAACTCGCCAACCTACTCCGGTTGCATTTGCTTGAAGCTACTCCGCTTCAAGACTTTCACTTGCTCAAAGTTACTCCGCTTCAAGACTTAAGTTCTATCTCACAGGTTTACAGAGTCTTTGAATCTCAATCGTTCACTTAATGAACATGAAGATCACAATTAAGACCTAAACACGAGAATCATGGAACAAGCTCATATGCCACAGTGCAGCGAACTGATACATGGAGATTTACAGCTCTTTTGAAAAACGATTGAAGACTTTTAAAATAGAAAACAGTTTTGCAAATAAGTTGAAGAAATGGAGCTGATGTTTTGCAAAGTGTTTTAACAATTAATGCTCAGAAAAGTCTTGGGTAATAAATGATGCAAAAGCACCCTATTTATAGTGGATTTGATCATCTAAGTAGTACAACTTAGGTTAATTAAATCCAATATTAAATAGATAGCCTTTGAGTGATGGTAAGTGTTAGGCTATAGGCTTGGAGCACAAGTCATTGATCAAAATAAGAAAACTCTTCCTAAAACACTCAACATGTGACATTTTACCAAAATGACAAAAAAACATTTCTAGCTTTAAAACTTTGACAATTTCAACTTACCATATTAGTAAAAGGTAATTGCACAAATCTAGAGGTTTAATCAATGTGAATTTGTGACTTAAAATTTCAGAAAACTAAACCCCAAAAACTCAACATGTGACAACTTACCACAAATTGAAGAGTGCTTTAGTACTTGACTAAATCAACTTTCCATTTATGTAAAAGTAGATGCACATCTTTAGAGGAGTCAACACGTGAGATTTGCAAATTGATTTTTCAGATTTGTTTTCAAATTAAGATAATTCAAATGTAAAATCTTTGAGAATATGAAATTTGTAAATATTTTGACACTTAAACTTTTCGAATAAAAGTTCCTCCATACGGTAGTATCAGAAACCACAGTGTAGTGCACTGTTGCATGGTTTTGCAGCCACTTGACGTAAATGAGAATGTTACACTTACTCTTATATTTTTCGACTAATGCTAGGATCATATCATTGTCTTGACTTCTTGTTGACTTCATCTTGATCATGTTAAGCCGTCTTTGAGAGTCCATTTGATTGCTTCAATCACTAAGCATTTGTAATCGTTTACAACATTTGACTAAGGCTAAGGGATTTCTTGTCATAACTTCATCTTAATCATTCTTGAACCATCTTTGGAAATTCATTGAGTGCTTCAAATGCTAAACAATATAACTAAGAAGCAAACAATTAAATAACAATGAAACTTGGCATCATCAATCAAGTGTGTTCTAACAAATTCTCCCTTTGATGATGGCAAGTTTTAATAATGTGTGAAGTTCCCCTTTAACCTATGATTAGCCGGTCTTTAAGCATTCAACATAAAACATGATACGTGCATTTTATATAGAATTTTTAGGCTTTTTTATGCACGTATTTCTATGCTATTATCGTAGTTTTATGCTACGAAATGCCCCGAATATGCTACTTTGGTTTGTTTTATCTTATTTGCAGGAATGAACCAGAAAGTAGTGAAATCAAGCCTTTTACCGTCCGTTTAGCATGCATTTGGAGGAAGAGTGAATTTGGAGCGGGAATGTAGCTATTTTGAGATGCGCAAAGAAGAAAGATAGCTAGGCGAGCAAAGGAAAAATTTCAAATTGCTAATGCCTACTTTGGAGAGCCATATCTTGGGTTCTACAACCGATATTCAGGTGATTCCAATTGGGGATGAAAGTTTGTCCTCTTAGCTTTCCAATGCCATCGGAATCACCCTGTTTGACCAAGTAACGAAGAAATGGGAGTCATTTGAAGTTCAGTGCGCAAAGCAGGAAATTGTTGCTGGAAAGTACTCGATCGAGTAGAATTATGTTCGATCGAGTCCTTTTTCTACTCGATCAAGTAGTGGCATTTTAGGATTTACTCGATTGAGTATATTTTCTACTCGATCGAGTGGTTTAAGCTTTAGTTTACTCGATCGAGTGGTTTTAAATCACTCGATCGAGTGGATTCTCCTACGGGCTTGGGCTTTTTAGTTTATTTCCGTCATTAGGTTGAATAATTCCTATTTTCTTATAAATAGGAAGGTATTACGTCATTTGTAACTCTCTATTCTCTTCCCCTCTCGGGATCTCTTATAATTCCATACACTGTTACTCTGCTACATTATTCATCTCTAATTTCCTGGATCCTTTTCTCTCGTAACTTCTTTCCCTTCCTTTTCCTCTTTAATTTATTTAAATGTTTATCATTATTTCCCTTGTTCTTGCTTATTTAATTATGTCTAGCTAAATTCTCCTGCTAGGATTAGGTGATTCAATAGACCGATGTTAATTGCTAATTAGGTTATTAGATCTGTCGTTGTAGTTATGTCTATGTTGTTAATCGTTGCTTTAATCGTATCCTGCTAGTTGATTTGAAGCAATTAGCCTTTTAATATTGGTAAACCTTGACCTGGACCGAAAGGTTGGAAGGGTGAGACTGCAGGTGAACAATAGGATGCTTTAGTGAGGGTGAAAGTTAAGCTAATAGCATTTTAGGGCAAATTGAGACCGAAAGGAGATATTCGTTGCCCCTTAGACCGACACATCGACGATCTGTGACCTTAGGCATGTGATTAACTCGACGTTTATTGATGACCAAATCCTAGTTCCCTTCTCTTCTTGTTAATTTCTCGTATTTATTTCTATCTTGCCTTAGTCTAATTAGTTTAGTTCAAAACAATCAAACCCCCATTTCTGTGACATTCTGACAGACCAAATTAAATAGATAATTAGCAAAGTAGCCTCCCTGTGGAGATCGACTCTACTTACCGCTGACTTCTGTTAGTAGTAACTTAGGTATTTATTTTTGGTACAGAAACGACGTATCAAATTTTGGCGCCGTTGCCGGGGAGGCAACTATTTATTTATTTGTTTAATTCTGTCTGTTTTTAGCCTCAGAGGATTTTTCCCTTGAGGTCGTTCTAATCTTTTTCGTTAGTGCTGTTTTGATAGGCCTACAGATTTATTAGACAGGCTACCGAGGGAGATTATCGAAGGGAAGGCTTAAGTACCTTCGATCCCTTTTGCCAAGATGACATCTGTCTCCCGACTAATCGCTCAGTTTGAAGCCCAATCAAAACCACGCTAGTTGGGAAAGGAAGAAATCTTGGGGATGTGTAATCATCTTTGCACTTCTCCTACGTCACATCCACCCTATCAATGGCCACCGCAACAAGATCCTCCTGATATACAAGAAGAAGAGATTGCGGAGTTGAAATCTTTGTTAGAGATATTTGCCTCCAAAAGGCAAGAGCATGATAGACGGTTTTCGCGCACATCGATGAGCTCGAGTCTATAATAGCCCAGTTAGCAGCTGAGTCTGATAGTTGGCAAACAGAAGAGGTATACTTTACTGAGAGCGGTTTTTCCCATGAAGAACCCGTGTTGCCCAATGCTGAGGATGATCTTTATGACTCAGATGACGAATTTCTATCATATTTCAATAGCATACACGAAGATTTCAGCGCTGTACAGGAAGAATCACTCGATCGAGTAACTTATATTAGTTGATCGAGTGAATTTCCAGAAGAAAGTTCTCGATCGAGTGATATTTCTACTCGATCGAGTGAAAATCAGGAAGGAAATGGTCGATCGAGCAACAATTATACTCGATCGACTGAACTGGCCAGCGAGAGCATTGATTCGTCATGTGGATTTGTTTTGGATGACGATTTTGACGATGATAATGGATACGGTGAATCTCCCCTATTCAAAGCCGAGTCGGATGCACAAGAGGCTGCGATTTATGGGACGATATCCACTGAGGAGGGTGACGAAGAGGCAGCTGAGTTGGTGATTGCTCCGAGCGCGGAAGAGGTAATATCTTCCTTTGTTAATGATTCCGTCAATGAGAGCGACCAACCCGAGGTAGTAAACGATAATTTATTTATTGTTTGTTTAAATAGTAAATTGCCTCGTTTAACTTACGCTGCACATTCTAATGCTTTGCCCCTTCCCAGTAGGTCGAATAATTTAACGATTTTCCGCCGTCCTTATCATTTCAATGTTGTTAAGCTGAAACGGGACCTTATTTTATCGTCTATTGCTCCCGCGCTCCTATATTTTGTGGATAAATTTAGGAGCTCTCATAGGAAATTTGTTAGACTTAAACAGTTTAACATTTTTATTTCCTATATTTTTATTCCACTATGGTGCTACTTATGCTTTTTTGTAGCACATGCGCAGATGTATGATTTAATGCTGCGCGCTTTGAGCTGTTTTGATTATAACTGATTAGAGAGGCTTGAAGAAAAGAAGGTCGAGTGGGACTGATTGAAGCTAGCGCTACCGGGAGGCAACCCGGAGATTTATTTTTCATTTTATTTCATTTCAGTTGTAATAAATGGTTTTCATACCATGGACTATATCAGTATGCTTGCTTTGTTAGTTTTGCGGGCTGTTTTTATTGCGTCTTTTGCAGAAATATACTAAGGATCACTCGATCGAGTACCCTTTGTACTCGATCGAGAGCTTTTGCTGCTGAAATCACTCGATCGAGTACTTATTCTACTCGATCGAGTACCTGCTAAAAAAAAAAAAAAAAAAAAAACAATTTACTCGATCGACCACAATTTTACTCGATCGACCACTATTCCTCTCGATCGAGCTGTTTTGGACGCCCATTGCTTGGATAGCTTCTTGTGACGATGTTTCGGATCTATTAGTGACCTCCCACGTTGCTGGCTGGTTTGGAGAGGTCCCTTATTCGCGCAATCTTGTGAGTTTTCCGCATTTACTCTCTTTCTCTTTTAGTTTGCGTTTCCTTTCCATGTTTTGGTACAATGAGGGCATTGTACGGTTTGATTTGGGGAGGTTATGCATCCATATCTGTGTCTGCATTTTGTTGTTTATTGCATTTCTGTTTCACGTTTAATTTTCAGTTTGCATTGTTGTTTATTCTTATTAAAAATCTCAAAAAAAAAAATTAGAAAATTTCAAAAATTCAAAAAAAAAGTTCACGTTTATTTTTAGCATATAGGTTGAGTCGGAACGGTAGATTTCAGTGATGAAATTGCACTGCATTTGTCTTTTTGCTTATGCCTTGCAATAAACTGTTATCTTTTAGCTTTGTCTTTTGCATATCTACGAGTTAATGTTTAATTTAGCTGAACGAATAGACTTGACCTAAAATTTTGGAAACCTACTTATATATTCTAAGGATTAGAGCCGTATAAATTGGTGTCATTTGTGACCAGTTTCATGTAGGATTGTGAGTAGTTACTCCTTGCATATTATGTATCATCAATTTGCATGTATATGAAATTCAATTGCTTTTTGCCTGCATACATTCGGGTTAGTGGTTGGTGTCACATGCAGGGAGGTGCTTACAATTTCTCTTTCATTTTTACCCGTTTAACTCCACATTAGCCAAATCTGCCTGTTGACCCTTAACTACATCCAAATTTAGCCTGCCCTGTCAAGCTAGTTTAGATTGTTTTTGCGGTATATACTTCATTGTGCCAAATTTGGTTCATATTATATCGATTTGGAGTTGGTGATTTATGAAGAAAAGGAGGTTGATAAAAAAAAAAGAAATGAAGAAAAAAATGAAAAAAGGAATTCGAAAAGAAAAAAAAAACAAGAAGAAACCGAAAAAAAATAGGAAGAGGAAAAAAAAGAGAAATGTTGTTTGAAAAAGATTGGTTTTGCTCCTATGCTTTACTTATATTAATTGAGGAGTAAGTTCAGTTCGGTTTGGTGAGTTTTATGCCAAATGAAGGGCATTGTGCTTATTTCACAATTGAGTTGGAAATGGATGTTGTCACATGGTTCTGTTTAGGTACTAGCTTGATCACCTATACCTCCACATTCCCATAAATGTTTTGCCTTTTCTTATCCATTGTCCCACTTTACCATATTTTTGTAAGCCCTCGGCTGTGACAGGACCTTGTTTGGTTGTAATGTGTGTACGGTAGCTAGAATTGTTTATCATATTAGGTGCATGCATGTTTATGTGGGTCGTAGTCTAGGTGAGCGACTATTTTTCTTTCTCTCTTATACATATATGCCTACCCTTTGCTTCATGAGAGAAGAGTGACCCGTGAGAGTCCGATTTTAAAGGTCTTGCAAGGTCGACGGTTCAGCTTTATTATAAACATCTTACAACTTGTTTGCATTTGATTTGCTTTATAAAGAGTTAGTTTGCTTGCATTAAATCGGTTTAAGTGGGCATTTGTAGCTAGCTCTGAGTTATCTTTTTCCGTTCCATTAGTTTGCATTTAGTTTACTCGAGGACGACTAAAGGTTTGGTTTGGGGAGATTTGATACGTGCATTTTATATAGTCTTTTTAGGCTTTTTTATGCACGTATTTCTATGCTATTATCGTAGTTTTATGCTACGAAATGCCCCGAATATGCTACTTTGGTTTGTTTTGTCTTATTTGCAGGAATGAACCAGAAAGTAGTGAAATCAAGCCGTTTACCGTCCGTTTAGTATGCATTTGGAGGAAGAGTGAATTTGGAGCGGGAATGTAGCTATTTTGAGATGCGCAAAGAAGAAAGATAGCTAGGCGAGCAAAGGAAGAACTTCAAATTGCTAGTGCCTACTTTGGAGAGCCATATCTCGAGTTCTACAACTGATATTCAGGTTATTTTAATTGGAAATGAAAGTTTGTCCTCTTAGCTTTCCAATGCCACCGGAATCACCCTGTTTGACCAAGTAACGAAGAAATGGCAGCCGTTTGAAGTTCAGTGCGCAAAGCAGGAAATTGTTGCTGGAAAGTACTCGATCGAGTAGAATTATGTTCGATCGAGTCCTTTTTCTACTCGATCGAGTAGTGGCATTTTAGGATTTACTCGATCAAGTAGATTTTCTACTCGATCGAGTGGTTTAAGCTTTAGTTTACTCGATCGAGTGGTTTTAAATCACTCGATCGAGTGGATTCTCCTACGGGCTTGGGCTTTTTAGTTTATTTCCGTCATTAGGTTGAATAATTCCTATTTTCTTATAAATAGGAAGGTATTACGTCATTTGTAACTCTCTCTTCTCTTCCCCTCTCGGGATCTCTTATAATTCCATACACATTTTACTCTGCTACATTATTCATCTCTAATTTTGGATCCTTTTCTCACTTGTAACTTCTTTCCCTTCCTTTTCCTCTTTAATTTATTTAAATGTTTATCATTCTTTCCCTTGTTCTTGCTTATTTAATTATGTCTAGCTAAATTCTCCTGCTAGGATTAGGTGATTCAATAGACCGATGTTAATTGCTAATTAGGTTATTAGATCATCGTTGTAGTTATGTCTATGTTGTTAATCACTTGCTTTAATCGTATTCGCTAGTTGATTGAAGCAATTAGCCTTTTAATTTAGGTAAACCTTGACCTGGACCGAAAGGTTGGAAGGGGTGAGACCGCAGTGAACAATAGGATGCTTTAGTGAGGGCGAAAGTTAAGCTAATAGCATTTTAGGGCGAATTGAGACCGAAAGGAGATATTCGTTGCCCTTTAGACCGACACATCGATCCGATCTGTGACCTTAGCTGTGATTAATCGCGTTTATTGATGACCAAATCTTAGTTCCCTTCTCTTCTTGTTAATTTCTCGTATTTATTTCTATCTTGCCTTAGTCTAATTAGTTTAGTTCAAAACAATCAAACCCCCATTTCTGTGACATTCTGACAGACCGAATTAAACAGATAATTAGCAAAATAGCCTCTCTGTGGAGATCGACCCTACTTACCGCTGACTTCTGTTAGTATTAATTTAGGTATTTATTTTTGGTACAGAAACGACGTATCAAAACATACAAAACATGATCAAGGCATGAAAGAGTCAATATACTTAGTCTAAGTAGAACATCTAACCAAGGTCGCAAGACATATTACGGTGAACGCAAGCCTAAGAGTTAAGGGGTCACACATAAGACATAATTAAACTACTTCCCCCTCTTGACATCATCAAGGAAGGGCAAAACATAGTGACAAACACAGTTTGACATAGTTTAACAACAAACAAGGCAAGGTTCAACAAATAAAATAAGTACGGTTTGCAAAAGAATTTGTAAAACATTAAGCCAAAATGGGTTATGTTGATGGATAACAGGGATAGAAATGGGGTTAAGCAAGGCATCATCAATTTTCTTGGAGCTTTCCCCCTCAAATTTTGCATAAGTTCCAAAAATTCTTCATTTCAAGTTCGAATTTTCTCACTAACCAATTGAGTAATGGCTACAAAATCTTACCCAAGTTTCAAGGATTAGGAAAAGAGTTGGTGATTAATGATTGCGGATTAGGTACCAGATGCAACATTCACCTTGACAGTGGCATAAATCTCCTTCTTCCATTTTTTTTTTTTTGAATTTGAATCTTTGAACTTGAACCCCCCCTTTTTTTGGAAAACGCTTGGTGACAATGAGCTTATCATGTTAGTTTTCTTCCAAGTCATCATTAAGGATTTCAAAGATTTTCTCATTTGTAGCATGTGGTAAGGGCAATGGGTCAAGACTATTATTAAACATACCATCTTCATTCAAATTACCAACATCTTCATAAATTTCATATTCATTTTCAACCCCAATATTCTGGTCATCTTCCTCAATTAGAGTTGTGGTTTTCTTTCGTGTCACAGTGACAGATGTTGTGGCATCAGCTTTGGGAGAAGAAATAACCTTGGATTTCTTAGAGGAAATGGGTAATTCGACATATGAGCTTCCCAACATTTCATTTGTGGCAGCGGATTTAATGTGAGAAGTCATTTGTTTCTTTGAAATTTCTCTTTTCTTTGGGTCATAAGAATCTTGAAGATTTTGAAATCTCGGTCGTATGAGGGTTTTGGAGGCATTTTTGAAGTGTTGATTCGGACGATTTTAGTGACATGAGAGAGGTGGAGAGGTTTGATTTTTGAATGTGGGTTGAGTGGCTCAATGCAATAACAATTCAAATGCAAGCATAATTATTCATATTTTTCGAACCATATTTTTGCATGAAGTAAACTAATTAACAATTAGGGTAATCACATGTATGTCCTCATCTTTAGTCAATCATTGAGGAAAATAAAATAATATGAATCACATATCACCCAATAAACCAATTTCCAACCGAAGTTTTACGAATTGTTCTCTTTCAAACGGTTTTGTAAAAATGTCCGCTAATTGATTTTCCGTTCTACAAAAACTAAGACAAATATTCCTTTTTACAACTTGATCATGTAAATATCATGTCTTATGTCGATATGTTAAGTTTTAGAATGTTGTATTGGATTCTTTGAGGTGTGAATTGCACTAGTGTTATCACAAAATATAGAAGTTGTGTCGAAGATAATACCATAGTTATGCAATTGTTGTCTTACCCAAAGAATCTGTGCGCCACAGAGTACTGCACCGTTGTATACATTTTCAGCCGTGTATAGTGCAACAACTTCTTGCTTCTTGAAGGCCCATGAAATGAGGCAAGGACCCAAGAAAGTGTCAATACTCAATGTGTTCTTTGTATTCACCGTGCTACCCGCAAAAACCTACAAGATCAAGATCGAAATGAGATGGATATCAAATATATAGGTTTATGTTCTAATCAAGTACTCAAAAATCCTTTTGACGGCTTTGAAATGTGATTTCGTAGGACTTGATTGGATGCGGGCACACAAGCATACACTTAATTGTATGTCGGGTCGACTAGCGGTTAAATAAAGTAATGAACCAATCATACCTTGATACATGATTTCACTAACACTCTTTCCATTTTCGTCTTTGTCATGATTGATGTTAGAAATCATTGGTGTAGCAAGAGGTTTAACATTAGTCGACCCAAACTTACTTAGCATTTCCTTCAAACACTTTTGTTGATGAATCATTGTACCTTTCTCACTTTCTTTGATTTGAAGACCAAGGAAAAATCCAAGTTCTCTCATCATGGTCATCAAAATCAGAAGTTATTAGATCCAAAAAAGTATTTAAAAAGGACGCCATTTGTTGTACAAAAAATAATGTCATTGACATATACTTGCACAAGCAACAGTTCCTCGCGCCGTGACTTGATAAACAATGTCTTATCAACCAAACCACGTAAACAATATTTTCCAACAGAAACTTTGAAAGTCTATCATATCAGGTCTTAGGAGCCTGTTTTAAACCATAAAGTGCTTTATCAAATTTTAAAACGTGGTTATGGAACTCATTGTTTATAAAGATCGGTGGTTGTTCGACAAAAACTTCTTCTTCAAGATATCCATTTAGGAAAGCAGTTTTTACATTCATTTGAAAAAATTTTGTCAACATGAGATGCAAAAGCTATAAGCATACGTATGGCTTCAAGCCTAACTACCGGTGCAAAGGTTTTATCATAATCGAATCCCTCTTATTGGTTAAAACTTTGCACCACTAGTTTAGCTTTGTTCCTTACGATTTCGCTAAAATCATCAAGCTTATTGCAAAAGACCAATGTTGTACCAATTACAGTACATTGGCCTAGGGGTAAGATGTCATACCTCATTCCTTTCGAATTGATTTAATTCTTCTTTCATGGTTGTCACCCGGATATAAACAAAAGAGTGCTACTGTGACATTGACAAGTTCAATTTGAGAGAGGAAAGCATTGAAGGCACAAAAGTTTTGGAGTGAGGATTTGGTTTTCATTCCAAAATTTAGATTACTGGTTACATTTGAGAGAGGGTGAGCTTTGGTGTTTCCATTTTTCCTTTTTGGAATAAGTGGGTTGGAGGAATCGGTTTGTTCTTGTGTAACAGTCGAGGTGACTGTTGCATGGAGATTATTTGAAGGGGATGATTGTGATTCGTTCATTATTTGGTTGGGTTGTTCTTCACCATCCACATTCCCCCTGGATGAGCTAGCATCTTCTTGTGTTGGAGGACGATTAGTTCCCCCTGAATTTTGGATATCATCCTCAGGCAACAATGGCTCCAACTGTTACTCAGCCTCTTTCACCACTTGATCCATATCTTAACAAATCATCCCAATCTCGAAATCATCATCCTAATATTCTTCAACTTGTTCATTAGACACAAAAAGGACTAGATTCATCAAATATGAAATGAATGCTTTCTTCCATTTTAATGGTTCTTTTATTATGCACTTTATAGGCCATGTTATGATCCGAATATCCAATAAAAACGACCTCGTCACTATGAACATTGAACTTATCCAAGTTGTCTTTCCCAATTTTTGAATAAAGTATTTGCAGCCAAAACATCTTAAGAGGGAATATTGGGATTTCTTCTTTTCAACAAATCGTAGGGAGTTTTATTAAGAATTTTACGTATCATAACATGGTTATAAATTAAGCATAAAAGTGTTGATGGCTAAAAAATAACTTCTTGGCAACTTACTACTTAGAAGCATGGTCCTAACCATATTCTCAAGATACGGTTCATACGTTTAACAAACTCATTTTATTGAGGTGTTTTACGTTGGAAAAGTTATGACTAACACCATGTTCATAACAATGGGTTTTAAATGATGAATTCTTAAACTTCGTTCCATGGTCGGGTAAAAAAAATCAAATTTATTTTACACGCTTTTCAACCAAATAAGAAATTCATCAAATGTTCCATCTTTAAAGATCAAGTAAGTAGCCAAACATATCATAAAATTTCATCAACACACATGCACAAGAACCGACTTCTACCTCTACTTTTAATATACATTGCTCCACACAAGTCTATACAAAAGAGTTTTAGAGGTTTTAGAAGTACAAGAAAAATAATTTTTGGATTTAAGGAGCATCTTACTTGTTTTACTCTAGCACAATCATCATACATCTCTTTAAAATTGAATTTTAATGTTAGGAATGTCATCAATAAGGTCAAGCTTTCTAAGGGTGTTCAATGTTGTAACATTTACATGATCTAATTGTTTATGCCAAAGCCACGAGTCATTCTTTAAGACACACATACAAAACATGATTGGACCGGATAATGAACAAAAATTAGTCAAGTAAACATCATTAGCATGTTTTCCTTCAAGAACAAGTTCCCTTGTTTTGGCATCAAGAATTCTACATTCACTAACAAGAAATTCAACAACATTATCATGATCACACAAAAAAGAGACACTAAGAAGATTGTGCTTCAAACCTTTGACAAGCAACACTTTGTCGACACGTTGTGACGATGACTTACCAACTTTTCAATACCAACAACTTCACCTCTTTTGTTACGGTCAATCGTCATGGCGCCAACTTTGTAGGCTTCTAGTGAGAGAGATTGGCTTTCACTTCCGTCCACAATCAAAGTACCAATTGTTGCTGCCTCTCACTAATGCCTTTAACAAATCAAACATTTAGTTTAGGAACCCAAATTAATTGCTTGACAACCTTAATGTTTCTTTCAATGCCATTTATTCTTTTTGTACAACCATTAAATACATGACCAATCTTGCCACAATAATTGCAAATAACATATTCAGAAAGTCTAACATGTTTTCTTCTTTGGAAATATGTTTTGCTTGGTTCTTGGTTTCGAATGCAACAGTGCACGTTACTGTTGCATTTGAAACCGAGTCCAACATTCTTTTCACTTTGTTGCGACTGACTTGTAAAAGACTTTAAAACAGTTTGACTTCCTTCTTTTTCTTTGTAAAACTCCTTTGCATCATTTAACTCTTTGTTTAAAATCTCAATTTTGGCAAAATAGTCAAGATTTAATGTTTGCACATTTTCAAAGGCACTCTTAGCATGACTTGTTTAATTGTGTAACATTTTTGCTAATTTTTCAAGTTCTTTAAGACGACTTTTACAAAAGGTAAGGTCAATTAAAAGTGATTCCCGTTCTTGTGTTAACATAGAAACATGTTTGGTTAAAGACTCGTTTTCCTTTTCAACATCATATGTCACAGTGGGTGTCTCTGTGACATTCAGCAGTTTGACCTCATTTACAAGAATCTGATTTTGCCTTTTCAATTTCTTTACTTCTTTCTCAAGACAAGGTGAAATGTTATTTTGTTCACGCTCATTTAGACACTCTCTTAGACCAACATTTTCCTCGGCTATGTTTTCAATTTCAATTTGCATAGCTTCAAGTTTATTGTTTTGAACACGACATTTATCAATGAATTTATCTAAGAGTAAACATACTTTATTTTTGGAGAAGGATCGAACCTTTGTCTTGAGATGATTTACCTCATCTTCAGAGTTAGAATCAGAATCATCGGGATGAGCCATAAGACATTTGAATGTTTCTCTTTTTGAAGACCTAAGGGCATCATTATTAAGACGAGTAGTAAGACACAACTTGGCATCCAATTCTTCCTCAAGGATCTCGTCCTCATCGGAATCAGACATTCCCCAAACAGCGCACATTACTTTATTCTTATGTTCCTTCTTAACCAAGTCACATTTTTCTTTAGATTTAATGTTACCCCACTTTGGACATTCATTCATTTGGTGACCTTTTTCGTCACATTTAATGCAATCAACAATGGAAGTAGATCTCTTCTTTGAAAAATGTTTCTTACTAGAATTGTTGTTAAACCTCTTAGGATTATGACCATTAACAATATCCGCAATATTTCTAGTGAACATTGCAAACTCATTGTCTCCATCATCTTCCTCATTAATTGAGGTTGCTTTGAAAGCAAGCCCTCTTACTTTAGAGCTTTCACCAAAACGTTTCATGAGAGTTAACTCATGAGCCATAAGTGAGCCCATTAGTTCATTGAGGGTTAAAGTGGATAAGTTTTTAGCCTCATCAATAGCCGTAACCTTCGGTTGCCATGTTTCTGTTAAACTTTGAAGGATTTTACGGACTATATCCTCGGATTCAAAATTTCTACCAAGACTCTTAAGGTCATTAACAATACTAGAAAAGCGAGAGAAAAGACTATTAATTGACTCGTCTTTCATCATATTGAACATCTCATATTGTGTCATGAGAAGGTCAATACGATGTTTTTTCACTTGAGACGTCCCCTCATAAGCAAGGCTTAAGGTGTCCCAAATTTCTTTGGCCGAGGTACATCCGGAAATCCGGTTTACTTCTTGCTCACCAATGCCATATTGAAGAATGGACATGGCTTTTGAGTTTTTCTCGACCTTTCTATAATCAGCCTCGACATACTTATCCTCACTTTTTGGGGTACTAGTACCATTAGCACTAGTAACCGTGATAGCAAGGGGCCCTTTTTGGATTATCAACCAACACTCATAATCCGTACTCTTAACATAGTGTTCCATGCGATTTTTCCACCATGAATAGTTATCCCCAATGAAGATAGGATGCTTAGTATGTTTCCCGTCCATGACTATAGGATCAACTCTTTGGTAATTAACCAATATCAAGAGCACAAGGCTCTGATACCAATTGAAGAGTCAAGGACGAGAACACCTAAGAGGGGGAGGGGGTGAATTAGGTGTCCAATTAAAATTTTTAAGCTTGAATTAAGCTTCTTTGAAATCTAGGACAATAGGCTAAACTGATATGGACAATACTTTAAATGATAGAGGTATTTATACTTAGAACCATTTGAGTTAAAAGTATATACACACGAATTCAGCTCAGTATATGTCACAGTAAAGTCGACTGTTGCACAGACCAGAAAAGTATGAATGAAAGAGTATTTTTTCTTCAACTTAACAATGAAGATATTAAGTGAATACTTTTTTAAGTTGAATACTCTTAGCAATAAAAATCTTAAGTGAATCCCTTTTAAGTTGAAAACTTGAGATACTTAATCGTTTTAAGTTCACAAGATTGAATCAATCAGCAGGTCTGAGACACAGTATTGAACACTGTGACACAGACAGATTGCGAGATAAACGATATATAAATAAGGTGAACAAACAAGACGATGTTTAAAAAATTGGTTCAGCCTCTACTCCGAGGCCTACGTCCAACCGTTATTTTATTGCTTGTTTAGAAATTTACTCAAACAATTAAACCGCTTACAATGAAAATAACTCGCCAACCTACTCCGGTTGCATTTGCTTGAAGCTACTCCGCTTCAAGACTTTCACTTGCTCAAAGCTACTCCGCTTCAAGACTTAAGTTCTATCTCACAGGTTTACAGAGTCTTTGAATCTCAATCGTTCACTTAATGAACATGCAGATCACAATTAAGACCTAAACACGAGAATCATGGAACAAGCTCATATGCCACAGTGCAGCGAACTGATACATGGAGATTTACAGCTCTTTTGACAAACGATTGAAGACTTTTAAAATAGAAAACAGTTTTGCAAATAAGTTGAAGAACAAGAGCTGATGTTTTGCAAATTGTTTTAACAATTAATGCTCAGAAAAGTCTTGGGTAATAAATGATGCAAAAGCACCCTATTTATAGTGGATTTGATCATCTAAGTAGTACAACTTAGGTTAATTAAATCCAATATTAAATAGATAGCCTTTGAGTGACGGTAAGTGTTAGGCTATAGGCTTGGAGCACAAGTCATTGATCAAAATCAGAAAACTCTTCCCAAAACACTCAACATGTGACATTTTACCAAAATGGCAAAAAGCATTTCTAGCTTTAAAACTTTGACAATTTTAACTTACCATTTTAGTAAAAGGTAATTGCACAAATCTAGAGGTTTAATCAATGTGAATTTGTGACTTAAAATTTCATAAAACTAAACCCCAAACACTCAACATGTGACAACTTACCACAAATGGAAGAGTGCTTTAGTACTTGACTAAATCAACTTTCCATTTATGTAAAAGTAGATGCACATCTTTAGAGGAGTCAACATGTGAGATTTGCAAATTGATTTTTCAGATTTGTTTTCAAATTAAGATAATTCAAATGTAAAATCTTTGAGAATATGAAATTTGTAAAGATTTTGACACTTAAACTTTTCGAATAAAAGTTCCTCCATACGGTAGTATCAGAAACCACAGTGCAGTGCACTGTTGCGTGGTTTTGCAGCCACTTGACGTAAATGAGAATGTTACACTTACTCTTATATTTTTCGACTAATGCTAGGATCATATCATTGTCTTGACTTCTTGTTGACTTCATCTTGATCATGTTAAGCCGTCTTTGAGAGTCCATTTGATTGCTTCAATCACTAAGCATTTGTAATCGTTTACAACATTTGATTAAGGCTAAGGAATTTCTTGTCATAACTTCATCTTAATCATTCTTGAACCATCTTTGGAAATTCATTGAGTGCTTCAAATGCTAAACAATATAACTAAGAAGCAAACAATTAAATAACAATGAAACTTGGCATCATCAATCAAGTGTGTTCTAACATACTCCTTTTTGTAAAATTTATTCCAAATTAATTATTCCTTTTCTAAATTAATTTGATAAGCTAAAATGATGGACTACCATTATTCCCCTAGTCTTTTAACTATTTGTCCATCAAAATGACATTGTACCCATTTTTCCCAAATAAAGGGGTAGAGTAGTAGTTTTACATTTATCTCTTAAACTTTCCCAAAATAGAAAGTAGGACACCAAAGTGGAAGGGAGAAAATATTATTCAATTAAACTACAATGTTTTAAAAATGGTGGGATAAAATTCAATCATGAATAACATAACATGAATTTTTGCAGTGTTCTATGTTTTACAAATGGTGGGTGGGTATAATTAGACATTATCTTAAAATATTGTTGTTATTGTATTTGAGTTGATCTTAATAGTATATTCTATAATAGTAATATTAATATTTGATTATTGGTATTGATGATTTATGGCCTGTTGTATCGACTTATGCCTTAAACACTAAGAAATTCCACTCCGTACATTTAACATGTATGCTTCTAGGATGGTATAATGTGAATCATAAAAATCTTAATCAGATTGTCATACCTAGATAATTGCCATTGAAGATCTATAACCTAATTCAAGATCATGAAGTAGCCATTAGCTTACATAAATTTGGTGAAGTGGTAGTATTAGTCAAACAAACGTTCTAAAAACGCAAAATTTAAAGGTGTTGTCAATATTATTAATCATACAAATCCTCCCCATATATCGTTGTTTCCTACAAAAGAAATTCACTCGAAAAACACTATGTCAATATCACAAATAGTCATGGAATATAAAGTACTAAACTGCCTCCCATTTGTTATGAGACATCTTTAACATTTTAGTTCATTTTCAACTGGAATATAAAGTACTAAACTGCCTCCTATTTGTTATGAAATATCTTTAACATTTGAGTTCATTTTCAACTTAAGATAGAATGAGAAATTAAAGTTACCATTACTTATAAATTTATACTCACTAAAATACATATGCGTGTGATTTAATAAATTTAATCTACTTATATTACGATAAAATTAAGTAAAATTTGTTTTGTTCTTAAGAAATCTACTTTTATTAGGATAATTTTTTAATTTTTTTAAGAAATCTACTATTGTTAGGATACATTTAACAACATTTTAGTTCCTTTTCAACTTAAGATAGAATGAGAAGTTAAACTTACAATTACTTGGAAATTTATACTCACTACACTCTATATATATGTGTGTAATTTAATAATTTTAATCTACTTATATTAGGATATAAAATTAAATAAAATTTACTTTTTTTTTAAAATCTACTCTTATTAGGTTAATTTTATTAATTTATTTTAGAAATCTGCTCTTGTTAGGACAATTTATTAAATTTTTCTTTAAATTATAGGATTTCTAAAAAAGTTGGACTCTCTAATATCGCTTGAAAAGTTTCTGCTTTATATATATGTATTGATTGATTGATTGATGATTTGTATAACTTTCTTTAATTACATTGAAATTCCTTGATTTTTGGATTTAATATATAGTATTGATTGATTGATAGATATAATTTGATTGTATTAGTGTTGAATGTTCATATTCTTCTTTCTGAATTTCTATATTTATTAGTCATGTATATTGCTCGTATAGGTCTCGGGTCAACGTATTCCTTCGAGTGTGCTTTAGATTTCCAGCTGCCTCCTTTCGGAAAATGTCCTACACACATAAGCAAATAGAACCTGAGTGATCCAGAGGGGTCCCTCTTTGATGCTCAAGTAAGTACGGAGTATATCGGTACGTGTGAATGAGGTCGGGACTCTGCTTGAGGTCGTTAAGGTCTCGGTTCTCTCCTATGATGCTTGGATAGTCTTAGTTTAGAATCAATCAATAGAACTTTTTGAATTTACTGTGATGAATTGAAGAATTGAAGAATTAAGATGTTTTAAGATTGAGAACATGTTTTATTAATTCAAAAAGTTCATTAGAGCCATATTCTGACTTTCATCACCAGAATATCCCGCAAGTGTTCTCCATTGAATGAATAAGCATTCCAGATCTTAAAAACAATAGAACTTTTTGAATAAATATGAGTAATCAAATGAAATAAAACAGCTAACCCAATTGCGACATTGTCAAATAAGCTAAACTTCTCTTAATATCTTTTAAGGAGTACATCGAGTTTGTAATCGAAAAAAAAAAAATCGAGAATGTGAATCATGGAGCTAAGTAGCTAACGAACCTTAGCTTTAGCTCCCCCCAAAAAAAATGCGCCACTTAACATATATAATGAGAATTTGTGTAACATATATTCGGATGGGCATATCAGTTTCCGAATCACAATGGCACTGACTGCGAACTAGACTCGCAAAATCATACTGCAGACTCAGACTGCATTCATTCGATCTGAAATCGCAAAGAAAAAGGAATTGTTTGCAAATCAGTTATTCTGTTTACAGCTGCCATCACTTGAGCTTGCCCTCTCTAACACCATTGCCGGTGATTGCACCTCCTCTCTTTCGTCTCGACACTTTGTTATACCTGACGCAGAAAAAAACAACATAACGATCACATTAGTCAGCCTGTTATTGCAAAAGTAACAGTTTGACATAAGCGTGTATGTAAAGGAGAGCGAGGCAAATGCTTGTGATTACTTTAAAAACGGATCTAGTTTCGCTTGGTTGTCGTCTAAACTGATTTTAGCTAACTGGCTTGACAAAGACTCTGCAGGATCGAGTTTAGATGGGGTTCGGCTAATCTTGATTAAGCCTGGTTTTAAAGATTGCTTAAACTCTGCAGCTTCATCTGCATTATAGAAACACCCTCTCATTTTGGCATCACTCACAAGATCCTGCCACACTGTTCCACTGTTCGCCAAAGTACTTCCGCTCCCGACTATCCAAAGACAGTACCTACACAAATTCAGTAAGAAAAAGTTAATGTTACTGATATAAGTTTAGTTAAAAGTGCTCATCGTATAAAGAAGCGAGGCATACCGTGCCCTGGTAAGAGCAACATTTGTTCTCTGATGATTTGAAAGAAAACCAACTGATCCATTTCCATTGCATCGAACTGTTGATATTATAATTATGTCCTCTTCACCTCCTTGAAACCCATCAACAGACCGAACATTGACAGTAAACCCATTTCCCTTCCGCGCAGCATATTTCTTACCAAAGTTCTCATGCATTAGACCTACTTGACCCTTGTAAGGTGATATAACTCCCACACTAATCGCCGTCTTGGTGTTACAATGATCTGCAATATTAGTTAAAACCCAATTAGCAGTTGTTACGAGTTAATTTACGTCTTGGGAAAAAACAGATATCTTACAGCTATAGAGCTTTCCGATGATTTGATTAACAACTTCTGCTTCCGCTAGATTTCTTGGGCTATGCCCTTTCCTGAAGTCTTCCTTGCCACTCGATACATTAATGAAAGAGTAGGAGCTATACATGTTCCCTTTAAGAAAAGTTTTAGTATAGCTTCTCAGCTTTACATTTGATGCATCTACTATACTCTTCTCGTAAAACTTCCGATTGGGGAATGAACTAATGGTCGGATGCATTCTGTACTGAATCTTCAAGAGATGTTTCTTTTTCCCTAAGCTTGATAGCCTTTGAAACAAACTCCGTCCAAAGTTAACATTTCCCAATACCTAAAAATGTCGAAATTCAGTTGGTAAATGATCAAAGTATGCAATTATTATATAGAGAAAGGTGGAAAAGGAATTATAAATAGTATTAACCTTGCTCTGAACCATAGCAGGAAGCTGTCGGTCATCCCCAATAAGCAGTGCGTTTCTGACACCAGGAAGCTGTAATGGAATAGCTGACTCGCATTCCTTGAGTTGTGCAGCTTCATCTATTACCACCATTTCGACTGAAGACTGCATTTTGATAGAGCCCGATGCAGTACAGAAAATCAAACGAGCATTTTCCAAGCAAAATTCCCTCAATGTTCCGTCAAATTTTGGTCGTGGAAAACGTTTAAGTAGTTCTTTCAGGATCGAAAGAAGTTTTCCCTTTTTCTTCATCAGATCAGCAAACTGAAAGGATTCTTTTGACATTTCAAGTGTCTTAAGCAAATTAATCAGCTGAATCATCTGCACGACGACATCGGAAGGGATGGCTAATGTTGGTAGATGGGTGTACAAATTCTTCGCGCAGTAAACTAACTTAAGTGATACAGACCGGAATTTTCTTAACACAAATTCCTCGAATGTCAGACAACTTTCTTTTTTCTGCTCTATTTGATTTGCTTTCAAAGCTTCATCGATGACATCCTTCATTTTGTTCCTCTTGTTCTTCTTCTTCTTAGATGGCTCCTGATTCACTGCATTTCCATCTACTGCAGGATCCTCAGTATCATCGCAATGCCTTTTGAGCCCACCCAAGTAACTATTATACTGCTGTCTGGGATCCTTAAGTAAGCTTATCATAGAATCTAAGTTAAATTTCCAACCTGTCAAAGGGCAGAGACATTCTCTCAGAGTTTCAAGACGATACTGGAGAAACACGTCAACAAGCTCTTCATGTTCATCTATCTTCATTCTTTCTCCATTTCCATACAACACGATGTCTCCCAACCCGTAAGTATCATATTCTCTGACTGACCCTAGGAAGATCTTCACAAGCCTTTCCGCGACTTGTAGAACTGCTATGTTAGTTGGCGCACAAGTCAGTGTCCTGACTTTGAGCTTCAGAAGCACAAACAACAAAGACGCAACTGTCTTGGTCTTTCCTGTCCCAGGTGGACCCCAAATCAGTTTCACGTTGTTTTTCTGGTGCGAGCACTTTGCCATATCAATGCTGCTTAGGACAGCATTCGTTTGAGACTCGTCCAATTCAAACGACCGAATAATGGCTAACACACTAGACTTCCTGGCCTTACTGACTTCCTCAGAAACACAAACAGAACATTCCTCATTGTCACCCTGCATGTTTGAATACGACTTAGAGCAAATTAGAGAATTGATAAACAATCGTCGACAATTTAGAAGAATACATAACAGTTTGACTCACAGAAGGGTTATGTTGCAGCAAATTTTCAAGAAGACCCAAGTTAGGGGATTTAGGACTAGGGTGAAGTGCTTTCCATATTCTCTTATTGGTAGTCAAGTTCATCACAAACGTAGCAAACAGTTTCGTCTCTTTTTTCTTGCTTAGTAGCTCTGAACGATCTAATACCTCGGATGGTGTTATCAAAATAGAAGGTTCATCTTCACTAGCCTTTTCAACAAAGGCGAAGATAATGTTTTGACCAGGGCGGACCAGATCACCAATGTTTTGAGGTCTAACATTAGAGAGAGCAAAAACATCACCAGACTGTGGATCATAATGTCCACCAGGATTGTGCAGGTCAGTAACGGGTCTGATAGTGATTTCATAGTGCAATTCTTTAGGGGGTTTGTGAGTCTTATCTATGGAAATTTTCGATATCTCAGACGCAGGAGATTCAGCTATTGATTCCAAGCCGGAACAGAAATCGGCTCGAGTCTCTTCAATGAGTGGCAGCTTGAATGACTTCAAGTATTCAGCTGTTGATGAAAACGTGTCTGGTATTCTAGTAACCTGCAGCACAGCATACAAATTATACTGGTGACATAACCTACTAACTAAATGTTTTTTTTTTTGACAAATGTGAAGAGTAAGGTTTTACATTCTAGTAACGTGACGGTAAGAGTCACACTTATACGGAAAATGAGTTAGCACCACTGGGTGGCGCCTAATCTGGATCCTATGTTTTGTTTTATCTTTTCTATGTCGTTTTAGGATTTTTCACAAGAATTAAAAAAAAAGTCTTTGGAAATGTTTCAAAAATAGGAGTAGTAGTTAAGCTTAAGCATGATAAATTCCTCTTGAAAATTGAAGAAGAAACATAAATCTGGGAGGATTCGAACCCTGGAATACTTCCTCTCCTATCCACTACACCAGTCGTAATAGGTTGATAATTTGGCGCGTTAAAAATATAATATTAAGTACCAAAAGCAGCGCTCAGAATCTAGTTCTCAATATAAGAATTTAGCGCTTCATTTAACTATTGTATTTCGCTTGGCATAGTGGTTAGGAGTACTGACAAGTTCTGGATGTCTAGGGTTCGATTCTCCTTCAATTATTTTTTTTTTGATAAAAATACTATAGTTGGGCTCAAGTCGCTGGCCCACTGAGCGACTTGGGCCTCAAGCCGCTGGCCCCCAGAGCGACTTGGGCTGAAATTTGTAACCACAACATTTATATTCACACGGGATGTAGTCGCTTAGTGGGGAAGTGACTTGAATACTGAGCTAATTTTCCAGATGACGCGTGGGCCCATTTTTAATAAGTTTCAACAAAGACCCATTTGGTTAATTTCTTTAGTGTTAAACCCTATTTTAGAAAAAAAACTCCATATAAAGAGTATATTAACTTTGGATTTCTAAAATATTGGCATGGGAAATTGCCATTAATTAGTGGCAAAACGAAACAAATTTTTTTCCCTAATAAAACAAAACGAAGGGACTATTACAACATAATGTGATTGTGAGTTTGTGACGATTTGAAAAAATAAAAGCTGAACCTTTGCTATGTAGATTATCAAGTTTTAGCAAAATAAGCTTTACTTCAAACCAACTTGTTGACAAAATTGCATAGTCGATAATGAAAAATAGGAGTAATAAAATAAAGAAACTAACGATAATTATCCAATAACTACTAGCCGTAAAAACACGAACATGAGATGATGGAAATTAAATGGAGAATGTATGTGAATACGATTGAATTTGACTTGTAGAAGAAAAACGATTCACTACATTTTCATCAAATCGTTTTTGCTATAGAAACTAAGGAAATAACTTCCCGGTAAATATTCTTTGCTCCAAACAAAAGGGTAAAATAAAGTGGAGACGAATACCTTATTCTTGTAGAGGTTATTGTTAAGAAGATCCTTGAGTGACCAAGAAAACACCAAGTCCAACAACCCTTGTTTCTTCTTTTTCTCTTCCAAAACTACATTCTCCATTTTCGTCATCATCATACTATACATTATAGCGAATTACAAATATCGTTTTTCAAGATACCTACTGATAATGAATTATGTTTTTTTGTGTGTGTGTGTTTTAGAAACTTCAAGTGCCAAAATATATAGGAATAAAGATACTACTACAATGACAACGAAATTGTACTAGTTGAAACGCGTTGGAAACTTAATAGACAAGGTTATATTAGAAAGAAGGAGACTAAAACGTCATTCGTCAATGAAAAGTCTATTGGTATGCTTTGTTTTATGAAAAGTTGACGTACTTGAATTACATTGATTGTCATCAACTTATGATTTTTTTTATGTACGGACTCATTTAATTCAATTGGTCTCCCTGGTGACGGGTTACCATTTGTGGCGGATATTTTGTGAGATAAAATGGTAACAAAATGGGTTAGTGGAGAAAGGGGACTACATGAATAGTGTTGCAGAGAGAGAAAAAGTGGGTACTTTGTGAGGTAAAATGGTATCATGTCTTCAATGAGAATTTGTGCATCTAATTCACATGCAATTAAAATGAACACAAATTCTAACAACGGTTCAAATAATGATCCACTTATATAGATACGACCAACATTTTATTATTTTCTAACCATTTCATTTTTGTCTATCCATATAGGTAGGCAGGGGCGGACCCAAGATTTAATATATGGGGTAGCAAAAAAAAAAAATTACTCTATATATGAATGTAAGGAGATTCGAACCCAGGCCAATTGGTGGAAAACCAAAGCCTTAACCACTGAACCAGAAGATGTTTATTGAAAATTTAATAGAATAATATCTACTTATCTACTGTTCAACAATAATTGGGGTAGCAAAAAACCGTCTTGTAAACCATTTTCTTTACGTTTGGGGTAGCGGACGCCACCCCTTGCTATTAGGTGGGTCCGCCCCTGTAGGTAGGTACTACTTAGGGCATCCACACTAGAAGAACCCATTTTGAGGTTTATCAAATCAGGGACGGACCCAAGATTTAAAATATGGGGTAGCGAAGTTTAGTAAAAAAAATTCCTGCTAAAATACCCGTAAAATTAAGAAACTAGATTTTTTTTTGACAAATGACTTGCTTTTGTCCATATTAATCATATCTTTCATTTGGAGATACGATAAAAAAAATTGCAGGTAGAGTATGGTATGTTGTTGATTATTTCTCACACGTCTTAGAGAGTAACACTTCTAACCAAATATTTTGTGTGAATAAGTCGTTTGACCATCAAATGTAACTAACATATGAGATTTAGTTTTATATGATTGTATTATATTATTATATGTTTTCGTACACTTTTTAAAAATTAATTTTTTTTGTTAATTTTTCACTTTAAAAGTTTAAGAGAAGTAAAGAATTATCGTAATAATGGAAAAAAGAGATGAACTAGGAATAAGAGTAAATATCAAGCTTGATATAATGGAAAACAATAAAATAAATATGAAAGAAGTAAAGTAGGAATAAGAGGATATAAAATTATGAGAAAGGAAAAAAAAAAGATAGATTGCAAGCTTTAGATTGTCAAGCATAGATTATAAGCTAGATTAGAAAAAACATTTCAAAAAGGTGCTGCTATTTAGATTAGAACCTCAGACATCTTGGATGCTAGGCAGAGAAGCTTACCACTACATCAAAGCAGACTATTATTTTTTCTATGGTCTTGTTTTTATTTATTTCTTACTGCTTGTCAGATGGTTTTCGGGGTAGCATACTATCGTCTTCTTCATTGAATTTTCTGGGTTTGGGGTAGCAAGCAAGGGCTACCCCTTGCTACTCCTTAGGTCCGCCTCTGTATCAAATGTCAAATCATCAAAAACACAAACCTTTTTACAACAAATCTCTTACCAACAATAAGCAAGCTTTTTTAAGGTTTACTAGTCTTAAACCCGTGCAAATTACACGGGTATGTTATTTCAAATGTTTTTATTAGCAACTATAAAAATACATGATTAAGTTTATATCAAATTATATTTATGATTTTAGATTTGGTTAATAAATTTAATGTGGAGATTAAAAAAGTTTACATGGTGCATATAATTAAGATGAGATGATACTAAAAAATAACCGTATATTTAAAATTTATTAAAACTTTAGCGCAAATTGCGTAACAACATACACCAAATGATGGACGGAATAATAAGTTTTATATCATAATAAACATTGAGTAATATATCAATTACACGGGACAGTATAATAAGTTTTATTATAATGAGATTATGGAAATTAAATGGAGAATGAGAGTACGATTGAATTTGACTTGTAGAAGGAAAACGGTTCACTACATTTTCAATTTTCATCAAATCGTTTTTGCTATAGAAACTAAGGAAATAATTTCCCGGTAAATATTCTTTGCTCCAAACAGAAGGGTAAAATAAGGTCGAAACGAATACCTTATTCTTGTAGAGGTTATTGTTAAGAAGATCCTTGGGTGACCAAGAAAACACCAAGTCCAACAACCCTTCTTTCTTCTGTTTCTCTTCCAAAACTACATTCTCCATTTTCGTCATCATCATACTATACATTATAGCGAATTACAAATACCGTCTTTGAAGATACCTACTGAACGAATTATGTTTTTTTTTTTGTTTTTTTTTGTGTTTTAGACCATCCCCAAGCAAGGTCAATTGCTTGGTCATGACGTTACATGATCATGGTTAGTGACTTAATTAAATTACTTAATTGGTGACCAAAATTGCTAATTTGTGACCAAAGGTCAATTTGTGACCTTTGGAGGTCAATTTGTGACCTCTGCTTAATTCTTGTGACCTCTTCCATGACCCAATAGGTGTCAATTTCTGATTTGTTGGATACAAAAAAGGACAACTCCAATGACTGGGTTGATGACCTAGATCACGACCTTCTGCTTGAGAGGGTGAAAATGAATCAAGGTTAATAAGGTGGAATTAAAAGTAAAATCAGACCGTAACCTAGTTAGCGTGACCTTTACTTAGGAATGGTCTTAGAAACTTCGTTCAAGTGCCAAAATATATAGGAATAAAGATACTAGTACTAGAATGACAAGGAAATTGTATTAGTTGAAATGCGTTGGAAACTTAATAGACAAGGTTATATTAGAAAGAAGGAGACTAAAACGTCATTCGTCAATGAAAAGTCTATTGGTATGCTTTGTTTTATGAAAAGTTGACGTACTTGAATTACATTGATTGTCATCAACTTATGCTTTTTTTTATGTACGGACTCATCTAATTCACATGCAATTAAAATGAACACAAATTCTAACAACGGTTCAAATAATGATCCATTTATATAGATACGACAAATATTTTATTATTCTCTAATCATTTCATTTTTGTCTTATCCATACAGGTAGGTACTCGTACTACTTAGGGCATCCACAATAGAAGAACTCATTTTGAGTTTGTCAAATGCCAAATCATCAAAAACACAAACCTTTTTACAACAAACCTCTTACCAACAATAAGCAAGCTTCTTTAAAGTTACTAGTTTTAAACCAATGCAAATTACACGGGTATGTTATTTCAAATGTTTTTATTAGCAACTATAAAAATACATGATTAAGTTTATATCAAATTATATTTATGATTTTAGATTTGGTTAATAAATTTAATGTGGAGATTAAAAAAGTTTACATGGTGCATATAATTAAGATGAGATGATACTAAAAAAACCGTATATTTAAAATTTATTAAAACTTTGGCGCAAATTGCGTAACAACGTACACCAAATGATGGACGGAATAATAAGTTTTATATCATAATAAACATTGAATAATGTATAAATTACACGGGACATTATAATTAGATCATGTAATATGGTAAAATATAGCTATGTAAGTATGTATGAATAACTAATTTTATGCTTTAACTTAACCCCTTGTAATCGTAATGTTGCATTTACTTACTATATTGCATATTCATGCAGTTCGTCAAATTACGAAGCTTTAATATTTTGTCGCGCTTACTTTATAAGCCTCCATATTACCATATACTAGGTAGCATCTCGCGCTTCGCACGACCTGTTTGAAATATTAGATTTTTTTTTTTTTTGTTGACAGCTGTAAATAAGGTTTTCACAATTTCATGGCTTGCTTCGCAAGGTTATGCGCTATGCTATTTAACCGCCTCGGGATAAAATTAAAACATAGGCAATGAAAGAAACTATAGGAAGCACGGATGTCCTCAAGAATGCCCATAATCTTGTGGTCATCCTTGTCAGCACCTGCCAGTTGATTTATAAGCTGCAAGCAGTCCGAAGAAATGTCCAGATGAAGATGTCGCCACTCTTGCGCCCACAGTAGAATATCTCGAACCCCCATGGCTTCAGCCTGTAAAGTCGATTCTGCTTTCGTGTGCACCTGTCTCCGCCCCAGTTCACTCCCCATATTATCATAGGCAATCCACCCGAAGGCCGCCTCAAAATTCCTGTTCCAGCTAGCATCAACCTTCACCCGTATCACAGCACATCCGCTTGGCATACCGAGAATACACACCGGGTGCCCATCCCGAATAGCCAAAGATTCCTCTTGGAGTGTCATTTCCTCTTCCAGTCTCCTGTTACTTCTTTCCGTTTTTTTATCAAGAGACTTCTTCAGTATGTTCACTCGTTCCCGGATGGCCCGATATATCATATTGATGATAATATGCGGGTTGACCTCCTGGTTCTGAAATTTGATCCTGTTTCGCATAGTCCATAATGCCCATAATGTAGCCACGAAAGACATCACCTGATAGATTCCTTCCTCTCTTTTGGCTAAATATCGGATCCAATTACAAATCCAGTCAGCTATAGAGACGCCCTCAGTTCCTTCTACGCGAATGCCCAGATTAGAGCCTGCCCAGATTCTACTTGAAAAGCTGCAATCTCGAAAAAAGATGTTCAGGCGTTTCCAAAGTCCGTTGATCGCTGTCACACATGCCGCATGACGGGTCCACGTCAATGCTTCGCTTGTAGAATTCATGCCCTGTCGGTAAAACATTGGTGATAATTTTCCATAAGAGAATCTTTCACATCTGTGGAATTGACAACTTCCAAAGTATTTTCCGACAAAAAAGTCGGCTTCGATCATTTATTCTACTTTTGTTTTTAGCAGTTCCTGCCCTGATCATGTACTCCTCGAAAATTAATCCATAGGCACTCTTCACCGTAAAGATACCCGACGTCGTGTGAGGCCAAAAAATCTTATCCCTGAGTCTTACTTCACAACGCGGTACGACCAGGATCCGCATAGTCCACTCTTCCGTGAATAAACTCTTTATGACGCCTTCGTTCCAGGAACCATCAGGTAGTAACAGATCCCTAACCTGTAAGATAGCAAGATGGCTGGTATTGAGCCCTAACCATTCATCTCTGGGTTCCGGCCTTTCTCCCCCAACCCATCTTTCCGACCACATGTTTAAGTTCGAGGCGATTCCAGGCTTCCAACCGATATTCTCCAGTACAAAAGATAGCCCATATAAGACACTACGTACACCCCAAGAGCATCCAGAACCTCTGATGGGGTGTAGCCCATGCTGAAAAACTTGTGTCCCAAAAATCTTTTGTCGGAAAATCCTGCAAAAAAAGAGTTCTCACGAGAAACAAGTCGCCATCCATGTTTGGCTAACAGAGCTTGGTTGAGACATTGAACATTCCGAATGCCAAGACCACCCGCACTCTTCGGCAGACTTAGGAAATTTTTGCTACACCAGTGAAGTTTATTCCCCAATTTACATCCCGCCCACCAAAATTGTGCCAAAATAGAGTTAATCTTTTTTGCCACACTTACCGGAACTTTGAAGACCGATAGAAAGTAGTTTGAGAGATTGGATAGAACCGATGAAATCAGGGTAAGTCGTCCAGCTGGTGATAGAAAAATTCCATTCCGTGAAGAAACTCGTCTAGTGACATGATCAATAAGGGCCGCAAAGATCCCTTGCTTAGACTCTTTAAATTCCGCCGGGATCCCAAGATATTTCCCAATTCCATTATTCTTCTTGATACTGAAAGCTTTCATAATCTTCTGGGCCTTAAGCAGAGTGGTATTTTGACTAAAGAGAATTCCCGATTTTTCCACATTTATTTGTTGCCCTGACGCTTTGCAGTAGTCATTTATAATTTGCACCAGGTGGGTTACAGTTTCCTCTTTATCCTTGAAAAAGAAAATTGAATCATCCGCAAAAAAGAGGTGTGTAATAGGTCGCACATCCCTAACTAATTGAATTCCATGGATCAGTCTTAGCTCATTAGCATGTGCAATATTTCGGGAGAGGACTTCCATACATAGAATAAACAAGTAAGGGGATAAGGGATCACCTTGTCGAAGACCGCACTGAGGCTTGAATTGTGGTAGTGGGATCCCATTTATCAGAATTTCATAGCTCACCGAAGTAACACAATTCATCATAAGTGCTACCAAAGATTGAGGGAATCCATACTTTACCAAGACCACCTCCAAGAAATCCCATCGAACCCGGTCATATGCCTTACTCATATCCGCTTTAAAAGCACATAGAGCTTGCCGTCCATACTGGTGCGTTGTTATCTTATTAATGGCCTCATGCGCCACGAGGATATTATCACTAATGTTCCTGCCTGGGAGAAAAGCGTTCTGAGATTCACTGATCAGTGAACCCATCACCCTTGCCAAGCGATTAGCAATACATTTTGTCACAATCCTCATCGTCACATTACAGAGGCTAATAGGGCGGTAATCCGAAACTCCTTCCGGGCTCTCTTTCTTTGGAATAAGAGTGATGAAGGTCCTATTAAGTTCCCGAAGCACCCTGCCAGAATTTAGAACGGACAAGACAGCCTTCGTAACATCACCTTTGACCATAGACCAGCACCTTTGGAAGAAGACAGCAGGAATACCATCAGGTCCCGGAGCTTTGAGCGCACCCATTTAAAAAACCGCAGTGCGCACCTCCTTGGTTGTAAAAGGCCTGCAAAGACGATCCATATCATCTTGGGATAGCGAGTGCTCAAGAGGCTGAAGCAAGTCCTCGAATGCAGAGTGGTCTCGCCACTCCACATTTCCATTTGAGGATAAAAAGAGATCCATAAAGGTATTCTGGAATTCATTTCGAATGTGATCCATATCATAATACCAAATTCCATCCGATCCTTTAATCCCATGGATGTGATTTCTGCCTGCCCGACCTTTAACCCAATTAAAGAAGTATTTGGTGCATGTATCCCCATCAACCATCCATTTAACCTTCGCCCTTTGTTTCCAGAAAGCCGCCGCCGCCCTTGCAAACTCCGTCACTTCCTCATTCACTGCAGAATATTCCTCATCCCCATTTCCGGCGATGGCTAAAGACATCCCCTGCTCCAATTTTTGATCGAATTCTTCCCATTTCATGCGCCATTCAGCACGTTTATCTAGAGCCCAATGTTTAGCACACGTCCTTATTCTAGCTAATTTCCTATTCACTTGGTACGCCGGTGATCCTATGACAGTCCTCCTCCACTCATTCCGAATCTTCTCCATGCATTCCTCATGTTCTAAGACCCAGGCATCAAGCTTATATGGTCTACTTCCTTTTGCATCCACAAGGTTCAGATCCACTTCAATAGGTGCATGATCCGAAATTTGGATTGGGTAATGTTTGATACCAGTATTAGGGAAAAAAGTAAACCAATCCTTTGATCCATAGGCCTTATCAATTCGCTCATAAACTCGCTTCTCACCCTTACGATTATTGCACCACGTGAAACGTGGTCCTTTGAACAGTATATCCAAGAGTTCATTACGAATTTTCCATAAGTTAAAATCATCCGCCCCTCCTATAGCCCTTTGACTCAAACTTAATTTATCACATCGGTACTCAACTTGATTAAAATCCCCCACCATTAGGAAGGGGGCCTTACAAGACTCAAGCCATTTCTCCACCTCGTGCAACACCGAAGCACGCAAACTCACACAAGGCGCACCATAAAAGAGCACGAGATACCAATCTAAACCATTATACTTTTTAACCAAGAGGATAATAAAATGATTACAAGCCTTGACAACCGACATCCGAGACTCCTTCCTCCATCCCACCCAAAGCCCTCCCGATGCTCCCACCGCATCAACCCCAAAAGACTTATCAAAACCAAAAGACCTAAACAACGGAGAAACCCTACTAACATTACATTTAGTTTCAACTAAAAACAGGAAATCATAAAACTTAGTACCTACCAACGCTCTTATTTTTGGAATTGTAGGAGCGAGCGTATTATTGAGACCTCTACAATTCCATACAAGTCCCATCATGGTGAGTGAGGAGGTTGTGAAAGCCCAACCTCCGCAAAGCCATCATCATCCGGATCAAATCCCCCTCCATTCACAGATGGGAGTGAGGAATCACTTGACTCCACCATCACTACGTCTTCAACATGAACTCTGAAACCCCACGTGGGCTGCATCTGTTCTTCCACTGTATTTGCAGGTGACCAACACCTTCTCTTCGCCATCTTGCGCAGATACTCCTTAGCCTCCTCCATAGATTGCTTTGCTGATTCAGGTATGATATAATCCCCAGCATCTGTACAGCATTTTCTCTTTCTTGCCCCTCTGATTTCCTTCTTGCAATCTTCTCCCATATCAGAAATATGGTAAGTGTAACACCCGCATACTCCAAGTGCCTTACCAAGACCACTCAGGTATAAGGATGCCACCATCTCGGTTACCCGAGGCATGATATTCATAAGACAATAACGAAACAACTTTAAAAGTAAATAAAGTTTAAAGTGATTACATAGCAATTCCAAACTGATAAAAAGAAATACAAGATTCTCGACGGTCTCTGCTAAAACTATCAAAGCTACAAAACATCGTCGACCACAGGTGAAGACTTCTAACGCCACGTGATGACTCATCCTGCTATCCCATACACGCTCATATCATACCGCTCAATAATCGCTCACCACCCCGAATGGATCACCACATTTTTAAAACATTTAAACGGGTCGACTAATCACACAACTCAATATATCAACAATAAGATAAACAGACAGCTTAACCGTCACACACACACAATCACGCCAATCCCAACAATCTCAATCACGATCGTCCACTAGACCACGCCACGCGTGGGGGACCGCACCGCACCCCACCAAATCCCCGCTCCTCATAATGAGCGATAACCCCGTCCATTAATGTGCACATCCCCTTCCGTGGCGGGTTCCACGAAGGGCGAAACTAGGGCGTGAGGCCACTTCCGCAAGTGACCCCACTCAGCCGAGGACACGCCTCGAGAACCAGCGACAAACAATCACAATCAACAAACCCTCACAATACAATTACTATATTATTCAATCAACCACAACACATCAACAATCATCCCATTATGGGACTAATACTGAGTAGGAAATCCTACTGCGAAAGCACAACGATCGAATGGTATCAGATCAACAAATTGTATCAAAAAGCCTCTTCTACAAAACCTCCTCCTATCATACAAACACATAAACACTACCAAATCACAATCTACACAAAACCCCAAAATCCCCATATTAGGGTTTAACCAACTTAAAGGAAAAACGGTAAAAAGGGTACATAGATCTTACCCTCGACGCAAGGATCTCAACGGTATAACCAACGATGAAAACCGACCTTCCAAACTCCGGAATTTGCTAACAATGCGATTAAGATGATGAACGTACTTGCTTTCTCTCTTTGACAGTAAATTAGGTTTTGCAAAAGTGTTTAGAATGATGACGGAAAAGGTTATATATCTTAATCGCATAATTAACAAAACCCGATAAAAACTCCTCAGAAAACCGGCTACTCGATCGAGTAGCTAAGGTACTCGATCGAGTACCCCCTTACTCGATCGAGTATCCTAGTTACTCGATCGAGTACCCAACAGGTCAGAAACTATTTTAAAACGTAACTCACCCTTACTCGACAGAGTAAGGTCTACTCGATAGAGTACCCAAAGACTCATAAATACGGAGTATTACAGTCTTCCCTCCTTAAAAAGAACTTTGTCCCCGAAGTTCAACCCATACTCAAAAACAAACATACTAACTCGATCAAGACACAACAACGTGACTAAGAACTCAAAACAAAACTCCAACCCAAACATGAACTCGTAACACCAACCCCACTAACTATTCCTACCTCCACAACATGGCTCACGATATCGTATCGACTCCATTATATCTCTCTCAACACTAACTCCATACACTACCAACTAGTTCCGTAATACATCATCCAGAGCCAATCCAATATCAAAATACCCCTAACATCAAACGGAATGTTACATTCTACCACCCTTAAAAGGAACTTCGTCCTCGAAGTTTACTTACACTCATAAACATCATCATGCCACTATCAAAACTCTCGAACTCCTAAACATCACACTACTACAAGCACGGCCATGGCCTTTTAACAACATCAACCACAAAACAAATCCCTCCTTTACGCTATGCTAACACTCTACTTCCAATTATTTTACAACATGCACAACCATGAAACTCACTTTTATCGCATCCTACTCCTCTTAAGACAAATGTTACGTCCTCGTAACTCACTAATACTAAATCCTTAGTTAAATCATCTCATCCTCCTTATCACCACCACATGTCAAAGATAACCGCCTATAACCTCATTTCTATAACCGTTTCTATTTCCATGGCTTTCTTACTTAAACAGTTCTCATACTTCAATTCACTCTGCACTCCATCTAACTAATACTGCAAAACCCTTAGCAAAACCAATACTCCAACTCTTCCACATTACCGCAACATGACATACCTCTCTATATAGACTATATAAAACTTCTATCGCCAAAAGCATAACTCACTATCCACACGTGTTACGTACACTCACACAAGATCCTCAAGTTCTTTTCTTTCATCACTGCAAAACTCATACATGACTTAACAAGACACTAAATCCAAACACCCTTCCCTCACTGGCCCAACTAAAGATTAAAACCACCTGCAGCTTTCGGATCATTACCACACATGTTCTACGAATCACTTGCCATGACTATGTGCACCGATGTTTCATCTACAACAAGGTCAAAAGTTCTGTACAACCTCTTACAACTGTGCCCTATCAACAGAAAATCACTATACCATCACAACAACAAAACATACACAACGTTCTCCCATATCATACTCTACCCTCACACCCAAGTTGAAACTGTTAAGAAACATCAACAAACAAAACAACAGTCTACATGTTCAACCAAAACTCACAAAGAACGACAACAAACAAAACAACAATCTATGTATAACTGGTATGCACTTTCGAAAACTCGTATCATAATCATCCCGCCTACTCCACCACAACCGGTGACGGCATCACAACACCGTCACCAACAACCGCACCGCAATGCGAAAATACCCGCATCACAACACGAAGTACCGTGCCCGGATCACCACCCGAGGCACCACAACCGCACCGATAGACATCACAACTTACTCAAACCCATAAACACTGACTCAAAGATAACTTCTCAGGCAAGAAAAACTTACTCAAATCCACTTTATTAAATCACAACGCAACATATTATATGGATAAACAGATAAGCACCTCGTGAACATCATCTCTACCATTTCACGGAATACACATGTGTTATCAATACACATAAAATTATAACTAGCCATGCCAAATCAATCAAATTATTACCTTTTTAGCCTCATTCCATCAGATTGTCGTACCCTACATATATCACAAACATTCATATAACATCTTTATAACTATCACACCATACCGCTTCTCGTGAGGTTCGAACCTCACACAAACATTTATACACATCATAGACCCATAATCACATCCAACTAGTCAATCCTGATCACGTAAGTTACCACTCGATAAAGGTTACCTGTCGCCCGAGCTTAACTCATATGCCCCTCATAACATATTTTCCCATTCGCATAACCATCACCTCATGTCATACCATTAATATTCAACCACTAGCGTTCGCCTCATATAACCACATCTTATACTCCCTTACAACCATACATATCAATCCGGCCTTTGTAAAATCAACCTCTAGGATCTTGTCTTTCTTATCTATCATCACCCTTAACCACTAGTGACAACACCACAATACCACCACTGCTCGTATATCAAACCTCTTACACTCATATCAAAACAACACGGTTTTTCTCCTATCTTTGGTTAACATCCCCAAATAAAGAACATCAAACCCATCAACAAAATTACCTCAACATTATTCCCAATACTATCTTAATTGTATCGTCATCTAACTTTCCACCAAAAATCTTATATCGTGTAAATACTCCACCAACTCTTACTCCCTTAATTCCTCGAAACTCATTATTAATCATGTTGTCCTGAAGCTCCCATATAACCATTAACTAACATCCTCATGATAATATCACACATTTCGATGATTCCTTACCTTTATATCACATAACTCCGGTGAAAATTTTCCTTAGCTTACTTTTTACTCTTCTTTTCTCTTCACATTCAATCAATACCATTTAATAGCTCAACTCCTTATTACTTCTATCTAATTCTTTAGTGCTCCGGTTACCTTCTCATTCCGCCAAAGCTCAAATCCCATTATTTCATGTCGATATCATCTCACTCTTTCTTACCATGGATCTTCTCTTATTATGCTATCACTCACACTTGTCACTAACCTATCCATAAAATCAACGTTCACTATTTAAACAACTTCATTTCATGCCGTTAAATGCCCAAAGAAATCACACGTAGTTTCACCTCTTAATAAACCAAATCTTCCAAACTCACTCACTATCTACAAATCCACCTCACAACATGTCTCCATAAAGTTCACTATATACTACTCTTCTCAACCCCTTTAAAATGAACTTTCACTGTGTATATTCTTAACCCACACGACTCCTAACCATCTCACTCCATAATTCTTTACACATCTCAAGTTGCCACTATTCAAACCTTCCTTTCAATCTTTTCATTCTCACGTTCCTTAGACCCACATCATCCCTTACCCACTTTCACTTACTTTTACATCACTCAATTTCGCGAATAAATCACTCACCACGTCTCACCAAAACTTGCACCATGCCTCAATCAGCTCATCAATATTCTTTTTCTTCTTCCACTTCTCAGCACAACCACATATAGCTCATCTCCTCCCACCAAACTCATACTCACCATAAGGTGCCACTCACCACCCCATAAGATTGGGTAACTTGCGAATCAAGACCAACTTACATGTAAAACAATGCAATAAGAAGTAAAATAACAACTTTGAATTAAACATAATATGCACGAATGTCAAAAGATAAGCATATGACCCAAAACAGGGGTCACTAGATCGAGTACAGGCCACTCGATCGAGTAAGGGACTTACTCGATCGAGTAGGTGAAGATCAGAAGCACGTAAAACAAATCACCAGGGCTACTCGATCGAGTAGCTAAGGTACTCGATCGAGTGCCCCCTTACTCGATCGAGTATCCTAGTTACTCGATCGAGTACCCCAATTCTCAGCACTGTCCAGTTTTCGTAAAACAGTCATAACTCACTCATTACTTGGTCGTTTTGGGCGTGTGACCTATCGTTAGAATCGTAAAAGGACAAGCTATCACCTCCAATTGGAATCACATCAAAATCATTTATGCATCTCAAGTTATAACAGTTTAAAGACAACCTCTTTATAATCGAAAAAAAAAAAAAAAAACACAACTACTTGATTTTACTTCCAAACAACTTAAACAACAACCAAGCAAACAAAACCAGTCCAAAACTCATAAAACCAGTATTCATAATCATATGTTACTATTTTCAAAAATCAAGCAACAACATCCATCATGCACATATATTATTTAACTCATTAGTCATGTACTAACCGCATACTTTAAATTTTATAACTTTTCGTAACACAACATTCTCATACATTACAAATCCTATTTCCATGTTACTAATACAACAACATTACAAATACACTTCGTCACTTAAACATATTCATAATCACAAAATTCATATTCTCATGCAATTGCTACCCCATCTTTTCCAATCAATTCATCCATTTCCAACACATTACTCATCATTCTCATACACTTTTCTAACAATTCCAACCAACATTGTAAACCAACTATCATGCAACATGCTTTCAATCAACAACATACGAAATCACATTATCACCATCTTTTCTACACATTCCCCATTCTCCACATACATACATCCACTGATTCATGCCACACATCACCATATAGGTACACAATTCACAAGATAAACACATAGCGTTCCCGACTCATATCCCATGGTGACCGGTTCAAAATTGTAGGGCGAGTTCGCGACTTTAGGACGTCTCCCAAGTCTTTGCATTAGCTCCTACAACCTTTACCCTGGGTTCATTTTAATTGACTCCCTATATTCATTGGATTCATTGGTTACAGGTTTCAGGATCGTCTCTCTGATACCATTTGTAACACCCCCATACAGCCATACTCCAAGTACCTTACCAGGACCACTAAGGTATAAGGATGCCACCATCTCGGTTACCTGAGGCATGATATTCATAAGACAATAATGAAACAACTTTAAAAGTAAATAAATTTTAAAGTGATTACATAGCAATTCCAAACTGATAAAAAGAAATACAAGATTCTCAGACGGTCTACTGCTAAAACTATCAAAGCTACAAAACATCGTCTGACACAGCTGAAGACTTCTAACTGCCACGTGATGACTCATCCCAGCTATCCCATACGCGTCATATCATACCTGCTCAATAACTGCTCACCACCCCCGAATGGATCACCACAGTTTTTAAAACATTTAAACGGGGTCAGTACTAATCACACAACTCAATATATCAACAATAAGATAAACAGACAGCTTAACCGTCACACACACACAATCACGCCAATCCCAACAATCTCAATCACTGACTGTCCACTGGACCAACCCTGCCAGTGGGGGACCGCAACCGTACCCACCAAATCCCCGCTCCTCATAAAGAGCGATAACCCTGTCCATTAATGTGCACATCCCCTTCCGTGGCGGGTTCCACGAAGGGCGAAACTAGGGCGTGAGGCCACTCCCGCAAGTGACCCCACTCAGCCGAGGACACGCCTCGAGAACCAGCGACAAACAATCACAATCAACAAACCGTCACAATACAATTACTATATTATTCAATCAACCACAACACATCAACAATCATCCCATTATGGGACTAATACTGAGTAGGAAATCCTACCTGGAAAGCACAACAGTCAGACGGTATCAACAGCTGTATCAAAAAGCCTCTTCTACAAAACCTCCTCCTATCATACAAACACATAAACACTACCAAATCACAATCTACACAAAACCCCAAAATCCCCATATTAGGGTTTAACCAACTTAAAGGAAAAACGGTAAAAAGGGTACATAGATCTTACCCTCGACGCAAGGATCTCAACGGTATAACCAATGATGAAAACCGACCTTCCAAACTCCGGAATTTGCTAACAATGCGATTAAGATGATGAACGTACTTGCTTTCTCTCTTTGACAGTAAATTAGGTTTTGCAAAAGTGTTTAGAATGATGACGGAAAAGGTTATATATCTTAATCGCATAATTAACAAAACCCGATAAAAACCCCCCGTAAACCGGCTACTCGATCGAGTACCTAAGGTACTCGATCGAGTACCCCCTTACTCGATCGAGTATCCTAGTTACTCGATCGAGTACCCAACAGGTCAGAAACTATTTTAAAACGTAACTCACCCTTACTCGACAGAGTAAGGCCTACTCGATAGAGTACCCAAAGACTCATAAATACGGAGTATTACAGTAAGCATCAATCAAACCCAGGCAGCCATCAGAAGAGTTTCCAACAGGTAGTGCAGCAAACAATCTGGATTCGGCCCCTGATTCAGGAACATCAAACAACTGCAATCCTGCAGCCCTCACTGAACTTTCACCTTTTTTCTTGTTATCAATCTTGCCAGTTTCAACCTGCATTAACAACTCCCATGGAATTAAATTAGAGGAGCCTTGATCCAACTCCTTACCCTTGTTAGCAATAGCTCTTGATAAAATAGAGGTGTGAGCTTGTCTTTGTTGCATATCATCCCCTGTATGCTCCTCAGAAACTGTGTTATGATGCCCCATCTCAGAACCACTCCTCAAAGCAAGTTGGAGTTCAGTATTAACCACATCCGTGTCATCAGAGGAGATTAATATTTTTAGTTATAAATAGAAATAGATTAATATTTTTCAAATATTAGTTTTTTAGGTTTAACTTCAAAACTTTTAAATAAAATACATCCTCCGTATAAATGTATTATAAGTAATAAGCTTAATTTGTTCTTTTGGATCAATGTTTTATAAATAAGTATAGAATGATTATTTGACGATAATAATTAGAAAAAGAATCATCTTTTCTCTCTTTCTCATGTATTTTATCACGCAAATATCTAATATCGATATTCATATGGATGTCATGCCACATAGCAAATACATTCTCGTTACCATATTATTCATGCCCACTTGAGCTCGTGATATATTCTTTTATTTAGTATGTACATACATAAACTTTTGCGATAAATTTTGCTATTGTTAAAAACATAGATGTCACATAAAGTTTTTCCTATATTTTTCGTTATGTCGAATTTCTTTTACTCTTTCCCATATCAATTCACGGATTATACAACCAGTTGTACGGTATAGAATTCGAGCTTTGTAATAAAGTATCCGAGCTTTATGTTAAAGAATATGAGCTTTATTAGAAAGCATCTGAACTCATCCATTTACACATAAGCTCAGAAAAAAATACATATAAGCTCGAATTCTTATACCTTGGTTGTACAATGCTCTATATATAACTGGATGTATAATCCTATTTGTGTTTCCATATTAATAATAATGAAAATAATATTTAATATCATAGATGTCACATAAAGTACATCCTATAGATTTTAATAATATTTAATATCATATTAATGAAAATAAAATGTATTCGAATAATACAATAATCAACATCTATAAAATATAATTAAAAGGCTACCATAAAATGAAAAAATAAACGCCACCTAGACAAAACCACGTAATATCCAAAAAACCACCTAGATTAAAATTTAATGTGACGAGGCATATATAAATGTGATGTTGCATATTTTTAATGTGACATGAATTATCAATTTATTATTACATGACATTAATTTAAATCATTTATTAATAAATTAATTTAATTCACTTATATCTATAATATGAAAGGATATTTTCATTATTCTTAAATTAATTTTGTATATTAAATATATTGTCTTCCAAAATTTATATAACCCTTCCAAATTTACATCAAATTTCATAATTTATAATTAATATTGACATTTTAATTGAAATTTTTGTAATAAAACTTGTTAATAAATTTCATAATTTATAATTAAAATTGAAATTTTAATTGGAATTTTTGTAATAAAACATGTTAAGGAATTAATTAAACCTCTTCATATTACTAAACACTCACCATTATTAACATTTTCCTATTTAATTCATTGTTTTAAATTTTTTTGTAATAAAACATGTTAATAAATTAATTAAACCTCCTCATATTACTGAACACCCACCATTATTAACATTTTCCTATTTAATTTTTTTAATTAAATATGGTAATAAATTGGTTAAAACTTTTCATAATACTTAACACACACCAAATTAATTAAAAGTTTTTCCTATTTAATTAATTTTTGTAATATAATATGTTAATAATTTTATTAAAACCTCTTGTATTACTCAATACCCATAATTTTGATTAACATTTTGTCCTATTTAATTCATCTCTTGAGGTTCTCGGCAATCAATTATCTAATTTAATAATACCGCAAAATAAATTAAAAATTAAATTAAAATATGGGAATTTATGGTTGTGTAATGACTATAAAACCTACAATACCTATAATAGTTTCTATTCATTTAAAACATGCCCATTTATAATGAGTTTCTAAGTTGTGGATTGTATTTTATGATTTAATTTATTTATTTGATTATATTGAGTATTATTGTTGTTGTTGTTGTTGTTGTTGTTGTTGTTGTTGTTGTTGTTGTTGTTGTTGTTGTTGTTGTTGTTGTTGTTGTTGTTGTTGTTGTTGTTGTTGTTGTTGTTGTTGTTGTTGTTGTTGTTGTTGTTGTTGTTGTTGTTGTTGTTGTTGTTGTTGTTGTTGTTGTTGTTGTTGTTGTTGTTGTTGTTGTTGTTGTTGTTGTTGTTGTTGTTGTTGTTGTTGTTGTTGTTGTTGTTGTTGTTGTTGTTGTTGTTGTTGTTGTTGTTGTTGTTGTTGTTGTTGTTGTTGTTGTTGTTGTTGTTGTTGTTGTTGTTGTTGTTGTTGTTGTTGTTGTTGTGTCCAATAACGTATATTTTAATTTGTTATATTGTTGATTTTATGGATCGTTTGCTTTATATTTGAATTCATGTTTTCCAGTTGGTTTAATTTAAGTGACTTACATGTGACAATGTTTTGATTCGTTTGTCAAGTTTTTACCAGGTTAATATTTTATCTTTTGGTCAATGTATTTTTTATATAACTTTAAAGCACCATGAAACGTATAAGGCAAACCATCACGTGGGTAATCTGAAGAGGGAAGAAATACAAAAGGCATGAAACTGAGGTAAAATTAAAGGTAAAAAAACGTAAGGTAGAAACTGATAAGTAATGGATGATTGTTGATCTCAAAATAGAAGTCTTCTAATATTTCTTTTAATTTGTTATTAAACGTATATTGTGGTATAATTTACTATTATACTTTCCTGATCAAGCTATTTGAATTTGTATTTTTGTATTCACAAGTATAATCATCTTTAACATATATTTTCATTTTCATTTTATATAAACTATTGATAGGCATGTAATAAAAGGAAGCGAAAGTGAACCTTCGGGTAAATATTAAATAGTATGATTTCTAAATTCCACTTCGTATGTTTTTAAGTTTATGTGTTTTTTTTTGTCAAAAAAGGAATACAACATAAAACTTACTCTCATAATTTCCTAAAAAAAAAACTTACCCTCATAATTAATGGTAAATAAATAAGTACAAATAATTGGAGGAAAAATCTTTAAAATTTCACAATTTTGGAAGACGGGTTTTAGTTAATTAATTGTTAATTCACTAAAATTGTACTAATTGATTAATGTGATTAATATTAGTATGTAAATAATATGTGTAGCGGTACATGTATATTTACGGAGTGATTTGAACGAATTAATTATGGAAGTATTTAAACATGAGACGATGTTTAAATAAAATTTACACGTATTTGTGCGACAAATATAAGAACCGATATGGACCCGTAAATGGGCAATTGGACCGTGTAAATAAAGTTAGTGGATGAACATGTCCCTTGGAGTTAAGAAAGGAAAAGGGAAGGAAAAGTCCCAATTTAAGAAATCGTCAAAGAAACATGACAAGGGAAAGGGGAAGGCCGTTGAGAATGGCAATCCCAAGGCAAAAAGTGTCAAACTCTCTGAGGCCGAATGTTTCCATTGTAATGGGAAGGGGCATTATAGGAGGAGTTGTCCCAAATACTTGGAGGATCTCAAGGAAGGGCGTGTGACGCTTATTTGTATGATTTCCTCTCTCTATGTGATAGACGTTAATTATGCTTGCACTTCCACTTGGGTACTTGATACCGGATGTGGCTCCCACCTTTGTAATCATTTGTAGGGTTTAAGGGACGTGCGAGCACTAGAAAAAGGTGATGTGGATCTCCGCATGGGCAATGGAGCTAGAGTAGCGGCCGTTTCCGTGGGGACATATGTGCTCACTTTAGCTAGTGGTCTAGAGTTGTATTTAAATAAGTGTTATTTTGTACCAACTTTAACTAAGAACATCATCTCCATTTCCGCGTTAGATGCGAAAGGTTTTTGTTTTATGATTAAGGACAAGTGTTGTACTTTTTATTTAAATGATGTGGTTTATGGCAAGGCCATTTCAATTGGAGGCATTTATGTTTTAAATGATGTTAATGACGTTTATCATGTCGAAACAAAAAAGCTCAAAACGGGTGATCCAAACGAATCCTACCTTTGGAATTGTCGTTTAGGCCACATAAACGAAAGACGCATAAAGAGACTTGCTTCATCAAAAGTGCTCAAACCATTTGGTTTTGAATCTTATGGTACATGCGAGTCTTGCCTTCTAGGCGAGATGACTCGTGCACCTTTTGCGGGAAAAGGGACACGAGCTAGTGAGGTTTTGGCTCTCATACATACAGATGTGTGTGGACCAGTAACCATCACCGCTAGAGGAGGTTTTCACTACTTCATTACTTTTACTGATGACTTAAGTAGATATGGGTATGCCTACTTAATGAAGAACATGTAACGCCCCCGAAAATCAGACAGGCAGCTCAAAATAGCTCTTTTTTATTAATAATAAACAGCAGCGGAAATATAGGGCGTCACCGCCGTATTCCCCCTTCGGAGAATACAAGGCTTTTACAAGAATAAAGATAAATACACTTTTTAAAACTAAAAACTAATAACTCTATTACATATTCATCATATTGGGTCATCTGAAAATCCTCACTCTTGACCTTCCCCGATACTAATGTGCCTGAAAAAGAATGAAAGTAACATGATCAGCCAACCACAGGCTGAGTATGACTCCGGTCACCTCCATCGCCCCTACTTACCTCCATTTTAATATTTCACTTCTTCCTGGTAGCACAAATACTATAAAATAGGTCATATGAACACAGTCGGATAATTATTAAATAGACATGCACAACCTGTCATTTTAGAATGCAATAACTCACTTTACAATTATACCGGTCTACCATTACCGAATAGAGAGACATTACGGAGTAAAACTCCCCTGGGCTAAGCCCTCCTCCATGTACACAGGATCCCAGGTCTAAGACCCGTGTAAACCCCCTGGCACTTTCACCAGTAATAATCAGAACCGTAGTTCACATGAGGCGGTGCCCCCTTCCATGTACACGGGATAAATTTATAATGTCATCTCTCCCCCGTAATCGTATCCCGAATGCTACAATTGGCCAATAGTACATTATAACAGAAGTATTACACATGGCAGTCATATGTTCATACAAAGACAGATAATATAACATATGAGCAGTATAATAATAATATAACAATATATGGTCGATAATACTATACAATACTCAGTACATTGTTACTTATTTCTACGACGAAGAGTCCCGAAATCATACTTTATTTATTAATGCCAATTGACTCGCGAATAGAAACATATGATTTGTAAGTCTTGTTCTTCTAATTTAACTAGGATCTCATCACTTGCTTTCTTATTAGCTTCTTGTTTTATGTCATAAGAAATGATGAAAGCTCATCCTATTTATAGGACAAAATGTCGGCTGGTTAGATGTTGTGGTCAAATGAGATTGTTTTCTTAAGAGGTAAGACTTTGTGACTTATCTTGCCAACTCACATGTTTATCAACATATTAAATATCTAATTTTAATACATTATTATAATAATAATGATGTATATAATTGTATAATACGGAAAGAGTTACACAGAGTATAATGTATAACACGTACTTGTCATATAATATTATACGTTATATTATTTGATAATTTTTTTTTTTCTGGAATATTACAGAACCAGAGTGAAGCTTTTGACAAGTTCAAAGAGTTTTAAAATGAAGTAGAGAACCAATTGGATAAAAAGATTAAGACCTTACTGTCCGATCGTGGTGGTGAGTATCTAAATATTGAATTTGATTCACACCTAAAAGATTGTGGTATAGTATCACAATGTACTCCTCCTGGCACACCACAATTAAATGGTGTGGCCGAAAGGAGAAATCGTACTTTACTAGATATGGTTCGGTCTATGATGAGTCTAACTGAGCTTCCTAGTTCATTTTGGGGTTTTGCCCACTTGTCTGCAACATTTTCACTAAATCGAAGCCTGACCAAAGCGGCCGATAAGACTCCATATGAGATATGGACAGGGAAAGTCCCTCATTTGTCATTCATGCGAATTTGGGGTTGCGAAGCGTACGTCAAGATCAAGTCTGACAATAAGCTTGCACCCAGGTCTGACAAATGTCTTTTTGTAGGATATCCAAGGGAAACACGTGGCTATTACTTCTACAATAAACACGAGGACAAAGTGTTTGTGGCTTGTGATGCTGTCTTCCTAGAAAATGAGTTTATTTCTAGAAGACAGAGTGGGAGAAAATTTGAACTTGAAGAAGTTCGAGAGCCACAAACCGAGAATGAGGTAGAGGAGAACGTGGAGGATAGCATTCCCTCTTCCTCTGAAACGGTAATTATTCCTAGAAAGTCAAGTAGGATTTCTAATCCACCTGAACGCTACCTTGGTAACATCGAAGAGGATGGTGTTTTGTTACTTTTGGAAAGTGATGAACCCACTACTTACAAATCGGTCATGTCTAGTCCCGACTCCTCGCTTTGGCTAGAAGCCATGCAATCCGAAATGGATTTCATGTACGAGAACCAAGTATGGGACTTGGTGGATTTACCTGAGGGAGTGCGACCCCTTCAGTGTAAATGGATATATAAAATTAAGCTCGGCGTGGATAAACATGTGGATGTTTACAAAGCTAAATTGGTGGCAAAAAGTTTCACCCAAGTTCATGGTTTACACTATGACGAAACCTTCCGCTCCAGTCGCTATGCTTCGGTCCATTAGGATAATCTTAGCGGTTGTCGCATTTCATGATTATGAGATTTGACAAATGGATGTCAAAACCGCCTTCTTGAATGGGATTCTAGAAGAAGAGGTGTACATGATACAACCTGAAGGTTTTGTGGATACATCTAACCCTGTGTGTAAGCTTAAAAAGTCCATCTATGGTCTTAAGCAAGCATCTAGGAGTTGGAATCATCACTTTGATCATGTTATTAAACAATACGGTTTCACTAGAAGTGTGAAAGAACCGTGTTTATACATGAAGTTTAGTGGGAGTAAGGTTGCATTCCTTGTCCTATATGTGGATGACATATTGCTCATCGGGAATGATGTTTAATCGCTCACTTCCGTTAAGGAGTGGCTAGGAAAACACTTCCAGATGAAGGACTTGGGAGAGGCACAACGAATCTTGGGTATCCGGATCTATAGGAATAGGTCTAAGAGGATACTAGCATTGAGTCAAGAAGCTTATATTGAGAAAGTTCTTGACCGGTTCAATATGAAAGACTCCAAGAGAGGATTTCTACCTATGGGCCAAGGGATTACTTTGAGCAAGTCACAGTCTCCCTCTACCCCTAAGGAGATTGAACACATGAAGACCGTCCCTTATGCTTCAGTTGTTAGGTCTATCATGTATGCTATGATTTGCACTCGTCCCAACGTTGCGTATGCCTTGAGCATGACAAGTCGTTATCAAGCCAAGCCTGGTGAGAGTCACTGGATAGCCGTAAAGAACTGTTGGAGTAAGTGTCCCCGACAATAATGCGGTCACAATTGTCGATCATGATGATCACATGTTTAAATCTCATTTTTAAGAATGCATGAGGGAAAGTAATATTTTACATTCAACTGGTCCACACATGTCGGTAATGATTGGCTGACTAGAGTTTGACATTACTGTCGTATGACGGTGGTGATCAATTGATCCCTTAAGGTCATATCTTTAGGGAATACGGTCTTAATTGATTATTTAATTAATCGTATGTAGATACGAGTTAATTACTACCTTAAAATTGGAAATGATTTTTATGAGTAAGTTGACGGTCTTATTGTAATTGGATTAAATAAGACTCCGTCTAAGTAATCGAATTGTTTTATTTACTTAGAATTGTTTATTGTTTATGAAACAATTGAGACGGGAATGAACGGTCCATCTAAATTACAAGGCGTTGTAATTTATATTAAAGTGACAAGTTTTATAAGATAGTAATTGAGAATTACTAGTGAGATTATTTAATTGTTTCATTTTTGTGTATTATGAATTTTAAGGAGTTAAAATTGCATAATTACATAATGAGTCATGTAATATGTAATATATTTGACATGTGATAATATTACGAATGACAAAGATAAAATGGAAACCATTTTATCCATTTGGACCGAAAATGGAGGGTACCATAGATAATGGGTGTTCTTTTTAAAAGAAAATAGGTTATGATTAAGAAAACTTATTAATACCCTAGTCTAGCATGCTACATACATTGTGAAGACAAATTGTAGCAAAATATGAGCAAGGAGTGGGCACTCTAACCCACTCCATTACCGGCCCCCCTCCACTCCTCTAATGAGAAAGAGTTTTCTCATTTTATCATTCATTCTATATGAAATATGATTATCTCACTACTCTTTTTCTCTACTAGTTTTCTAGAGAAATAAAGTTCAAAAAATTCCTTTCCATACTAATATTTCTTACATATTACTAGTTGTAGTAATATCTATGTTAGTAATTTTTAAGGAGCTAATACATAATTTCTAGTAACAAAATTGGTATTAGCATTAAGATTGGTTTCTTGATACAAATCCTTGAGGAGAGATTCTACTCTTGAATCTTGTTCATCCATTAGGAAAGCTCAAGAACTAAGTAAGGTAGGAGACCTTACTAGTGCCCATATAGCCAAAAATACAATTGTAAGGAACCGATTTTTCTTCACTCTTGTATTTGTTTTGCATGCATAAGATCCTTAAGCTTTTATGACTAAAACTTTAAACAAAAATATGTGATATATAAAATATGATTTCCTTCAAGTGGTATCAGAGCATCACGGTTGTTGCATGCAAAATCGGGTTTGTTTTTCCGAGTTAATTAGTTAACAAATAAAACTTGTTATTTAGGATTTATGAAGATAAATCATGAAATAATTTTGCATGTTAAAAGTTTCTGGTCCTAAATAGTTTTTCGGTCACATGGGACGATTTATGGATTTTTATTGTTCATTTTATATATTATTGGCATTAAAATGTGATTTTTATGAGAAAAATGTCATTTTTGGACGAAAAATAGTTAAACTTCGAATTTTTCAGTGATTTTTGGATATGTTTTTACATATATAATCTACTGGTCACATGTTTAATCTAGTGAAAAACTAAGTTATTTTGCATGAAATATGGATTTTATAAGCTTAAATCGAATTTAAAGTGTTTATTAGGTTAATATGAGTTATATTTCGAATCTGGTCATAGAAATTTAATATGTTGTCACATGCATTTTTACTCAGTGTGTGTTAAAATATTAGAGGTATTGGACTCCTTTAGCATGATTTATAAATTTTTGAGTAAAAATTCAATAAATAGTTACTTTATTTAGTATATAATGCTAAAACATATTTCATGACTAAAGAAAAACGTCATATGTTGCATTTTATCCCACATTTCAGATCTAAAAGTGAAAAGTTGGTGAAAGTTAATTTGCACTTTTTTAATGGTCATAATTGATGAAACCGATAAACCACAACGATGTTCTTCTCGAAAATTTTCGAATTTTTTAACCTAAGTTTTGAATATTATTAGTGTCATGATATTTTTCCAGAATGTTCATGAGTTTGAATTTCAAATTTTGAAATTATTTAGAATTTTTATAATTTAATTTGGTGTTTATAGTATAAAATTGTATTTTTGGGTCCATTATGAAAAATATTAAAAAAAATCAAGTTGAATTATCGTCAAAATATTAGTGAAGACTAATTTTTAAGTCCTAAGATTGTTAGGGTAATTAACTTGATCTTAAATGTGAATTTATGAGACATATTGTGATTTTAACAAGTTTATAATCACTCAAATCCGTAAAACCGTTGTAGTATACGATATTGGCTCTTAAAAGGCGATTTAGCATAAAACTAAGCATGTTCATATATATTATAATGCTGGATTTTATTTATGATTGTCTTATTTTCATTTTATATAATTTTTGAACTATGTAATTTTACTTAGTATGGCCTTAGTTTTTAATTGGTATTACCCGAAATGTATGGGAATATCGATTCGGTTGTAATTATTGTGATCTCGTATCGTCGTTTTGTAATTTAATAGATATAATAGAAAATTATGTAATTTTATTATTTTGTAATTTCTCGGAGTTTCCCATGAAGACGGTGTTACCTCGAGATGCGTACCAAGACCGAAGTTCAAGGGACCAAAGGAGTTGGTTTCCGAATTTGTAATAGTTTATTATATTTACTCTTTTAAGAAGACCATACTTGGATTTTATTTTTTATGCTTTGCATTTTATTTATATGTTGAATGCATCGCTAAATCGCCATAACTAAACATGCATTTTTAAATCGAGTTTATCGGCCGTGTCAATTACAATTATCGTAGTTCACCGCTTTAGTTCACTTAAAACGTGATAGATAATAAATTGACATGACCTCTCGCTAAATAAACAATTGAGACTTAGCCTTACCAAAAATTAGAAACCATGAAAACCTATTTCGTGAGGGAGTGCGCTCGGCCAAACCGGGGTACAAACCTTGTTACGTAGGGGAAGTGGGTGATAAATGTCTATCCACCGAATTCATGTTGATGAAGGTTGTATCGCCAAAGCGTGCCCAAGTTAATGTGAATTTGGATCATGGACACATTTATTCGAAATTTGGGTTGTACTCAACAAAAGTATTCTCGACCATAGCCGGATGTGTTTTGGGCTAAAGATAAATATTAATGTAATTTTATCGACCAAGAGTTCTAAAAGTAGAATCGATTAAAGAGTTAATCCACCGAGTTATATTGATGAGGGTTGTATCGCCAAAGCGTGCCCAAGTTAATATTAATTTGGATCTTGGAATTATTTATAATAGTTGGGTAGAGGTCACTATGTAAATGCTTTACTTGTTAAATTATTTACAAGTATTATTATAACGATAAATGTTTTGTTTTTCATTATTCCGTTATCATATTGTTCTATTTCTTTACCTCAATTTATACGATATCATTTCGGTTTTAGTTCAAATCTCCATTAAAACATCATAACTAAAGACAAATATGATTTCCTTCTAAAAACTCGTGTTATCCATTGGAAGGATCTCTTGTGAAGATTATAGATGAAAGTTATTCATGATCAAAAGGGTTTTTGATTCTTGACTAACATATCTACTAGAAATGGATTATTTCTCATGTACTTAATTAAGTTAAGTACTTTGAAACGTTAAATCATTTTGGTAACTAGATTTGTTGGAAATCAAAATTGACCAGAATACCGCAACCACTTCAATGAAAGTTTTAAGACTAAACGAAGGAATTGAAGAGTAGTCTTCATGAAATTCAATTTTGCTTCTCTAAGCAAAGACTCATTGAAATGAGTGAGAGCATTGTTTTAACCGTTAAGAAAAGGACGAAGTTCAAACAAGTAAAATTAGAAAGGAATTGATACAAGGTAATGATAAAAGTAAAGTTATTGAGAATAACGATACTAAACCTATCAATCCCAACTGATATAGTTTCCCTTTTGGAAGTATTGGACACTAGAAGGAAACTACCCCAAATTATTGAAGAATCAACAAATTAGTTGGGGGACATCTAATGGGACTTTCTTCTTTAAATGTTTATTTGATTGACATAAATTTTGCTAGTACTACTTCGTAAATATTAGAAACCAATGGTGGTTTTCATCATTGTATTTGATACATAGGATGATTAGAATATGACGACTAGCAACAAATGATGTCGAGAAATAGAGTCATTGTGTAATCAATCTAATTATGGGTTTATAGTTGTACCTTAATTATGACTACTAAGTGAATAAACTCTAAATAAAAATATAATTTTGTTACGATATAAAAGGGGTTTCACTTTTGTGACCCTATACACCATGATTTGATGTATGGCTAGCCCATTATCAAGGTGATTATATTCTAAACTAAACTAGAATGATATATCATGTAGATGATGCAAGACTCAAATTCGTAACCCAAGATTAAACCTTAAATTCTGGAACGATGAACGCAAAGAGTCATCCATTAGGAAAGCTCAAGAACTAAGTAAGGTAGGAGACCTTACTAGTGCCCATATAGCCGGAAATACAATTGTAAGGAACCGATTTTTCTTCACTCTTATATTTATTTTGCATGCATAAGATCCTTAAGCTTTTATGACTAAAACTTTAAACTAAAATATGTGATATGTAAAATATGATTTCCTTCAAGAACATCCTTAAGTACTTGAGAAGGACTAAGGATTAGTTCTTAGTGTTTGGAGGAGAAACTGGGTTGCGTGTAAGAGGTTACACGGACGCAAGTTTCCAAACCGATCGGGATGACATGAAATCCCGATCCGGCTATGTGTTTATGCTAAATGGAGGAGCTGTTTGCTGGAAGAGCTTCAAGCAAAGCGTTACTGCGGATTCTACAACAGAGGTTGAGTACCTTGCAGCGTCTGAAGCTGCGAAGGAAGCTGTTTGGATTAGGCAATTCATGGAGGGGCTAGGAGTACTCCATTCCGCCAAAGATCCTATCACTATATATTGTTATAACAGTGGAGCTATTTTTCAAGCCAAAGAGCCGAAGTCTAGTAACAAATCTAGACACATTGAAAGGAAATACCATGTAATTAGAGATTATGTGGAAAGGAAGGAAATTGACATTTGTAAGGTTGGGATGATGATAATATTGTCTGCTGATCCTTTAACCAAGCCTTTATCAAAGGCTAAGCATGATGGTCATGTCGTCGCAATGGGATTGAGACGAATACCATATTTTCTTTAGATTATGGATATGTAATAATTGGATAGTGTATCTCTTATTATATATATATGATAATCACATTCATTGTTTTCGCATTCATTCTTTTATGAATCTTTTGTTTAGTGTGACTAAATTTTAAATACCTTGTTTATCTGAATAAGTTGTGGAGACAATGTTGAACAATATTCAAGTGAATAAGATGAACATTGTATTTTGTCCCTAGTCACTTAATGAGGTGACGTATCGGAGTGACTAGATTGTGAGTCGATTGATGGTTGTTCAACACCATGAGGTCATGAGTGATAACTAGTCGATTACATAGGCAGAGTGTGTGACACTTTGCCGGACAGTGACCATTTAGAGAGTCCCTAAGTTCTATTATAGACGCCTGGTTGTGGCGGGGATCTCTAAGATGTTCTAATGAGTCGATTGTTTTGACTGGAGACTATTATCTGAGCAAGTGCAGTTTTCGAGTGACTTTGGTTTTTGTCCTAGGTCATGCCGTGAAAGGAGGCCAAAAGGGCATTTACTAGGTCATGGTGATCTGTATTGTGCAATAGGATAGATATGGCATACAAGAATTGTCCACCCACGTTAGGTAAACTATATCTCAAGGCCACTCGAGGAGTTAATGATTACAAATGCGTGGCCACGCTCGGAAGTTATCTGTGAGAGATTTTTCCGGTCAGGTAGTCACACTCCCGATCGAGAAAACCACTCGCAATATGTTCATGTGCAAGTGCGACCTGAAAGACACCTTGCATTGAGTGGGAGATTAAAACGGACAAGAGAATTGGTAGCGCACACCTTGTGTCGGACAAGTGGGAGATTGTTGGAGTTAGTGTCCTCCATAATAGTGCGTTTACATAATAAATCTCATTAAAGGAATATCATCAGATATTTAATTATTTGATCCTCGTCAGTTGATTAACGTAAATCGATAACGGTTGGCTGACTATAGTTTGACGTTATTGTCGTGAGACGACGGTGATCAACTGACCCCTTTCGGTCACACCTAAAGGAACGAACCCCAATTAACAACTAATTAATTGTATGAGATACAATTTATTTAGTCCCTTGATTTATAGACTAAAAGGTTAGTCGATTATTTTTAGAGATATTTCGAGTTGCGAACTCGAGGCACGGCAGTTATTATTTAATTATGCTATAATTGAATAATAAATTTTGGAAGACGGGTTTTAGTTAATTAATTGTTACTTCACTAAAATTGTACTAATTGATTAATGTGATTAATAGTACGTAAATAATATGTGTAGCGGTACACGTATATTTACGGAGTGATTTGAACGAATTAATTATGGAAGTATTTAAACATGAAACGATGTTTAAATAAAATTTACATGTATTTGTGCGACATATATAAGAACCGATATGGACCCGTAAATGGGCAATTGGACCGTGTAAATAAAGTTAGTGGATGATCATTATCATTTCACTTTTACTTGTTTTTCTTCCATAAGTGTCATATGATCATTGTGCATGTCATAATGTTTTTAGACAAAAATTGAAACAAGTCCACTCCTACACTCTACCCCTCCCACCCGGTTTTCCTCCTCTCTATTAAGACCATTTTTTGTTCATTTTTGCATGCTAGCTCGTTGATGTGTTTTGCATGTGAACAAAAACTACTTATCTCTCTAAAATAATTATCCATCCTTTACTAAGTTGTTAGTAAATTAAAATAAATTATTACTAAGATTTTTAGTAATATTAACATATTATCAAGGGTTAGTTTTACGAATATCTAGTTAGTATTTGTAAGATAATTTGTGGGTGTAGTTTTTGGGTGCTACTTGAAGGAGGCTTTCTTTCTGAAGGTTTTTCTAGGAGGATCATCCTTTTGTTTTAAGCTCAAGAACAGTCAAGGTAGGAGATCTTGATTGTGCCCATATTACCATAATAATCTATGTAAGGAAATTGTTTTTCCTTAACTTTCATTTTTATGCTTTTATATTTGCATGCATGTTACATAGATCACCAAAATGATAAATTATGAGATAATTTAATTTTTATTAGAGAGTCTAATATGGATCTATGATCTTTCATTTTTAACCATTACAAGATGATCGTTGATCTCAAAATGGAGATCTTATAATATTTCTTTAAACTTGTTATTAAGCGTATATTATTGTGCAATTTTACTATTATGCTTTCCTGATAAACGACCTATCTGAATTTGTATTTTTGTATTCAAGAGTATAATCATTTCTAACATATATTTTTCTTTTTCATTTCATATGAACTATTATCAAGGCATGTACTAAAATGAAACGAAAATGAACCTTTAGATAAATATTAAATAGTATGGTTTCTAAATTCTAATCCGTATATTTTTAAGTTTATGTGTTTTCTTTCAAAACCGGAATAGATTATTTTATAGTCTTTAATACATTTTTATTTTAATATAGGATCGTGGACATAAGTATAACAAAAGAATGATCAAATTCTTGAAATAGTAATAAGGAACTTAAAAAATTTATGAACCTTTTGGAATTCGAATTTAGGGAATATAGTTTTTTAGATTATTGAGCAATTGAAATGAAAATTTAATTCGTAATACATGGAGTAGATATCGACCATACCGTTGAATCGTATCTAATATTTTTCTATCGATATAATAAATGTTTTTCGGATATAAATAATATTTGAAGCATGCACGTGGTGATAAGACATCAAAAATATTTTTATGGGAGAGTTGATGTAGAAGTCTGGAAATAATTTGCAGATGACTATACTGAGGTATTGAGTTTACAACCTTATAAGGCGTCATTGAAGATTTTTCCATACGGAATTTATTATATAAGGATGGTTTCAACTTTTAATATTTAAAAAACACACTTTATTATATTGCGGAGTAAAACACACGTATATATAATGAGTCGTCTTTGTCATTGCTCCATTGTTAACTTTCTCAAAATTAGTAGCTACCACATTGTCACTTACAGGATTCGATTTAAAAAAATAAACCAAAGTTGTCAAAGAAATAAGGTATTAACTAACTAATTTCTATGTATTTCAAGACTGTATATTTTTAAATAGATCAACAACTAATTGCTCGAACAAATATTAACAATACGATAAAATATCAAAACTAAAATAAATAAACCCGTGAATTTCACGGGTCACAAACCTAGTTAAGTTATTAAATTAGATCATTTCACCATATATTATTTTTCCAAATCAATTAATAATTGTTCAAAAGGATGTGAATATAATTTTATGCTTCTTTTTTTTTTTTTCATTTTACTTTTATGTATAACGTATGCTATTTATGTATCAATATATACGGTCCAACATATTTATAAGAAAATTGGTTGTTTTTTTTTTACACAACTATATATAATGGTGTTTACGATTTTACTTATAAATAAAATAGATTGAACTTTTTCTCAAGTACAGTTTTTTGAGGTTTAACATGAAAGTATTTTAGAATACAACATATAAAATATTTAATTAAAATGCACTCTCTATCACTGTGTACATACATGATCGTTATCACAGTTTTTAAGCTCTCATAAAATCTTATACTTTATGTATTTACATTTTAGAATTTTTATTAAAATATTTTTTTACTAAATTTAGAATCAAATAATCGTACTTATAATACTCCCTCTGTTCTTTTTTATTTGCCATTCTTACTTTTCGATACACTCAATTCTCTTTTCAAAATCTCTCAAAATATATAACAAAATATATTGAAATGTATACTCGATTAAAGCTCTATTCGTAAATAAATTTATAGTTTAATTTTTATAAATTTTCAACCAATGTATTTTTATAGAAATTGAGTTCAAAAGCTTACGTCGTAAAATGAAAACGTTAATTATTTATATTTTAGAACGGAGGGTGTATAACTTAATAAAAACCGTAGCATTTATTAAACTATAATTAAAACTTTATTGATATTTATGCAGTATTTATTATGTTCGTATTTAATAAATAATTGTAATTAATGACTGTAATTAAGGTCGAAACGTCACGTGGCGCATCCACAGCGTTTCAACCCAATTATATATATATACTAGTGATGTGACTCATATTTGAGCACATTTAGTCCCCGAATTAACCTCGTTCCCATGCTTTCTAGCATATATTAAGGTCATTTATTATCTTTAGTTTCCCATTTTGCATATTCTTTGAGGTTTGGTGTCCTTAGTAGGAGAGGATTGCTAAACTTGCATTTATGGAGCGAAATGGAGCTAAATAGATCGCATCTAATGACCAGGCATCGAAGAAGAGACCGACACTAGAGGCCTAAGCAAATAAATAAAGTGAAATGGGCAATGATGAAAAGATTCTTGCATCCCTAACACAATCGCGTCGATTGTTAAGGAGCCAAACAAAGAGAAGAACCCTGTGCCACGATCCAAGCGGCTTGAGCTCAGGACGAGCGTACCAGAGGAAGATCCGAGCGTCCCGACTGCCAGCCCGAGCAGATCTCCTTACAGGACCAGCCATGCATCAGGTGAGGACGAGCGGATCCTGGTGGGAGTTGCAGCAACGATCCGCGCATGTCCCTCATGATGAGCAAAATTACCAAGTTTCTCTTAGGGTCTTAATAGTCATTTAGGCCATTAGTAACCCTATTCCTTGTACTTAATTTTAGTATAAATACCCCATTGTACTACCTAGATTAACATCAACTTAATCAACTCTTAATCAACTCTTAATATCATCTTAATCCTCTCTTAATTTAGTCTTAATTTAGTTGTAATACATTTTTCAATATTAATCACATCTTAATCTTTCCTTAATTTTTCAATTGTTCTTAGTTTAGTTGGGTAATTAGAAGATTATTGGGGTTTATCGGAGGATTGACAACCTTCCATCAATCATCAAGTTTACTTCTATTATTCTTTGCTTTATTATTTGGATCATCTTAAATAGGTATAATCTGTTTTACCCTTGTTTAATTATTGTTAATCACATCATTTATTCATCATATTTTTCTTTGTTAGTATGATTGACAACCTTATTAGCATGCTAAACTTGATCATGAGTGAGTAGTCCTTTAGCTAGGGTTAATGGGAAATTAGGGGAAACAAACATAGGAATTGATCTATGCTTAATATAATATGTTTTCATAATTAAATTGCTTGCTTGTTGTGATTTCAACTTATGCACATGTTATGTTTGATGAAATGCGAACCTATGAATCCTTGCATTTTTTACCCATCTCTTATCTTTTCAATGAGGCTTGTAAGACATAAACCAACTCGAGCCCCATTAGACCATGCATAGAGTTGAATAGGAGGAGATTAAGTCGACTTGTAGGTGTTGTACAGTCTAGACAACTCGGCTCCGGGGCCTAAATCTTCTTAGGGATTGTATGATATACACTAACTCGATCCCATCACAACAATAAGAGCTTGCTTCTATTTGAGAACATGTTTGTATGATTTATTTCCATGAATCCCCTATGAACCCATGACACCCTAGTGCCTTTAATCAATTGTTTACAAACCCCTTTATTTGCTTACTTTGTTTTCATTCATCTTATTGATTAGCTTAGATTACACCTCATCTCAACTCATAATTTGTGACACCCTAAGACATAGCTATTTGTAATTGAAAATCCTACAACAATACCCGTCCCTTGAGATCCGACCTTTACTTACCTCTTTACTAAGAGTAGTTTGTGAAGTTATAAATATTATTTTGATTGGTAGCTTTTGACGACGAGTTTTATAAATTCCAAGCACACCAACTAGGTAGTATCCCACACTTCACGCGACCTGTTTTAAAATTTTATTATTTTAATTGAAGAAAAATAATATAATTCATATATGATCTTTAATATTTTTACTTAGAAATAAAAATAAATTTAATTTTCTCAAATTTAATTTTTTTTAGGTTTAACTTCAATGTTTTAAAATAAAATACATACAATTTTAATTATTAAAACTAATAAATGATAACTTATTATGCATGATAAATGTTTTATAAATAAATTTGTTACTTATCTAATATCATATTAATTAAAATAAAATTTATTCGAATAACGCAACGATAAACATTGAGTTCTCACATTATATTATTTGACGATACATTATGTCCCGAATCAGTTAATATTTGTTCAAAATGATGTGAATACAATTTTATGTAATTTATATCTTTTTATGTATAACGTGTGATATTTATATATCAAACATATAACGTCCAAACTCAACTTATTCAATTCTTTTGATTGTGTGCTGCAAGTGTTATGTGTCAAACATATCTATAAGAAATTTACACTTTTTGTTTTTTAAACAACTATCAATTATATTATTTTTCTACAATGATGTTTAATAAATTACCTGTAAATAAAATAGGTAGAACTTTCTCAAATTTTTTTAGTTTTAACTTCAAAGTATTTAAAAGATAACATATAAAATATTTAACTAAAAGTAATATTTAGTTAGTCATAATCAATATTTTATACTTGACGCATACATATTTAATTGAAGACATCTAAGAAAATGTAACATGTTTTCTACTTTTTCGTGGCGTTTATAATACAATATTACTTAATTATTTAATTATTTTAATGTACTCGTGATAAATGTGTTACTGTGTACATACATACTCCTTACCACACTATTTAAACCTATCAACATCTCACATGTATTCAATATCTCGCAATATAATTTTTTTCATTCTCACACTATAAAAACATTTTGATAAAGTTATAAAACTTAGACCATTAAATCCGGTAAGAAAAATATATTTGGGAGAGTCATTGTATTTACTAAAAATAGAACTCAAAGAAAACTAATAAGAGATACAATGACTCTCCCAAATATATTTTTCTTACCGGATTTAATGGTCTAAGTTTTATAACTTTATCAAAATGTTTTTTTACGTAAATGTAAAATATCAAAATATTTCAATAAATATAATCAAAATTATACTCAATTGAAAGCATTTTTTGTAAGTAACGTAATTATTTACATTTTAGAATTTTTATCAAAATAACTTTTTACTAAATTTAGAATCAAATTACCGTAATTTTATAATAAATTTATTAAACTATAATTAATATTTTTTTCAGATTTATACAACATTTATTATGCTCACATTAAATGATTAGCTGTAATTAATGCTTGTCATTAAGGCTGTATAGGACACGTGACGCATCCATAGCGTTTCAACCCAGTTTTATAATATATATATATATATATATATATAGAGGTGGGATCCGGTGAGAACGACCATTCACTGAGAACGGTGAGAACGCACTAGATACATTAGAATACATATAAAAGGTTCACTTTTTTTTTTCTTTTTTTTTTACGAAATCTCATATACACTTTTAACTAAAGTAGGTACACTTTTTTACCAAAACTCTATATACGCATTTTTAAGAATGTAGATACTTTTTTTTTTTACCAAATTTCATATACACTTTTAACTAAAGTAGGTACACTTTTTACCAAAATTCTATATACGCATTTTAAGAATGTAGATACGTTTTTTTTTTTTTTTTTTTTTACCCAAACTCATATACACTTTTAACTAAAGTATGTACACTTTTTTTTTTCATAATTCTAGATACACTTTTTGACATTGTAGATACATTTTTTTTTCAGAATTCTATACACACTCTTTGATATTATAGATACATTTTTTGACAATGTAGATACGATTTTTTACATAAATTTTGGATACACTTAATAAAAATGTATATACCCAATTTTCCATGCTAGATACACTTTCCCCAAATAATAAACCCTAATTTCCAAAAATCAACTCACCAACCACCACCCTAACTACCACCGCACCACCACCATCACCTCTAAACAACACCCACAACTGCCGCCACTGACGCCTGCCACCAACCACGACCACCACAACCAGGCGACTCCGGATCAATCACCACTATTAGACGACGCCGACGAACACTAACGTTACTCTCTTATCATGTTTCTCCATCCGTTGATGTGAAACTAACCGTCAAACTGCCGCCATTCTCACTGTCGTGCCACCGCCGCTCCACACTTCTTCTGTCGTCAACATATCCCTCCTTTCTCCAGAACACTTTTCGTTTTCCTCCACTCCTCCCTCCATTTTATTTTCGATCGTCGACCTGATGACGGCGCAACTTCGACAAGAAAACGTTCCTAATTGAACCAATCACAAAAAATCAATCTAGCAATTGAATCGAGACAACCAAGGCCTGTCGCCACCGCACCAAATTAGAATTAAAACTAACAACTAAACATAAATGAGTATAACAGGTAACAAACTCAACAAAATTGAGGCGTAAAACTTAAATTAGAATCCATATCTAGGCTTCGTAAAATCGGCAATTTTGGAGGTTTGTGATACTCCATGGTCTCGCTGGAGCTGTGCCGGAATCATTTATGTTCGCCGGCGTTTCTGATGGTCGTCATGGACGGCAACAATCAGAGGAGGAGACTCCACACCTGGGCTTTTCATATCGGGAAATTGGGGACTCATGATGCTCATTGGACTCGCCGGAGTTGCTTCGGTGGTGGTCTCTCTGCCAGCCTCTTGAAGACTCATCGGAAAGTGAATGAATAGATTCATCAAGATCAAAGCTCTGAGCATCGAAGTCGACCTCGCTAATTACATCGTAATTACAATCAGATTGATTGATAAACTCTCAATTACACAAATTAAATCACCATTAGGAGCTGCAGAAATTGACGACATTGAAATAAACATTTTTTGGCTGACATTAATGGTTAACACTGGCGATTAAAATGGAATTGACAATTGGATCAGACTACTTACAAAACGAAAGACATTCGATTACGGAAACTAAGTTTGAACAAATTGCGGTTGAATGAGCGCCGTTAAATCGTTGTCATCATTCGATTAACATGAATTTTGACGAAAAAAATGAATTGGTGCGATTAAATTGGGGGAAATTGAATTGGGAAAAATTGGGTAGGGAGATTGAAGTCTTAAAAAAATGATAGGACAGAGAGAGAAATTTGGACAAAATAGTGGGTTATACAAAATTGTGTGCATTAGTCAGCGTTGAATATTTTTATAATCTAAATAATTGTAGGTCGTTCTCACCGTTCTCACCGGATCCTAAATATATATATATATATATATATATATATATAGAGAGAGAGAGAGAGAGAGAGAGAGAGAAAAGAGATCAACTAAGGCCATTATATCATATTAAGTCCATAAGGCCTAATGTGGGCTGTTGGATCAAGCAAACCAATGGCCAAGATTGTGCAGTAAAACCCCACTCAACTAATGCTTTAGAATTACCTCTCTCCTCTAACCACTAACCCATGCATGCTATAGTGTAATGTCCATCAGTCTGTCATAATTTTCCTCTTCAATTTCCACGTTATTCAAAACAACTTGCGGTTTTTCCCCCCTCTATTTCCTGTCATTTCGTCTTCCTTTTGTTTTCTTCACATTGCTGATAAACTCCATCTTCCACTACCAATTAATCCCAGCTCAACCGACCCCATTTTTCATCACTACCAATTAATTCAAACTCATCAGACGCCATTTTCATCACTACAAATTAATTCCAAGTTGCCTGCAAACTCGCCTGTCTCCATTTTTTTATAAGGTATTTTTTCCATTCCTTATTTAGTGATTTGTACTTTGTTTTTTGTCAATTTGATTATAAAAAGAGTTCATTTGATTTTTCAATTATCATAAAAAGAGTTCGTTTGATTTTTCAATTTTCAATTATGGGTTTGTTGATGTTGATTTGTTCAATTGTTAATTATGGTTGTGTAGATCAAATACGAGTTCATTTGATAATTAACAATGGTTTTTGCCAAGAAAAATGCCAAGAAAACTTCCAAGAAATCTGAATCAAAGGTAAAAAATCTCGTCTTGTTGGTGTAACTCTTATAGAATGATGTATAACTTCAATTAAATATATGCATAATTCTAATCCCAATTGTTTTGTCATCTACAGATGGATGTTGTAGAAAGTATTGACAAGGGACTTGATATCCAGGTTAAAAGTTTCGATTTTTATTTTTACGTTACTAGTTGTATAACTCTGGTTACTAGATGTATAGCTTTAGTACTCAATATGTATAACTCTGGTTACTAGATGTATAACTTTAGTACTCAATATGTATAAATCTGGTTACTAGATGTATAACTCTGGTCACTAGATGTATAGCTCTTCTGAGTCTGTGACCAACTCTTCTTTCATAATGTCAAACTCTAATTGTTATATGTATAACTCTACTTCTAATTAGTTTCTATGCCTAGAGTTATACAATAAATGCGTAGAGTTATACATTTTATACTTGGATTTATACAATATATAGCTAGAGTTATACAGTATATGACTAGAGTTATACAATATATGCTTTGGAGTTATACATTAGATTCCTGGAGTTATATCTGGAGTTTTATCTGGAGTTATTCCTGGAGTTATACATTATACTGTATATGCTTACAGTTATACATTTTATGGCCAGAGTTATACATTCTATAGTTAGAGTTATACATTATATGACTTTAGTTTTCAGAATGTCTAACTTTTGTTATTATATGTATAATCGTCTCACTCGGATAGCTAACTTTCCTGATTATCTCTTCTTTTGAATGGTTAAGAGTTATACATTATATGGACTTTAAAAAGTTTGACTTTTTGTTATAACTGCAGTCATTTGTTGTACAACTCTGATTACATGTTGAATAACTTCTGCTGTCATAATGTATAACTGGAGTTATACAATATATGCCTAGAGTTGTACATTTTATTCCTGGAGTTATACAATATATGCCTAGAGTTATACAGAATATGCCTAGAGTTATACAATATATACTTGAAGTTATACATTTTGATAATAGAGTTATACATTCATGGCTAGAGTTACACCTTATATAACTTTAGCTTCAGATTGTCTAACTTTTGTTATTATATGTATAACTCTACTGTTATTCTTTATAACTCTCCTGATTATCTCTTCTTCTGAATGGTGAAAAGAATTTTGGATTTTATAGAAATTTGATTTAACAGAATTTTGGTTATACATAATCTGAATCCCTATTTGTTTGTCAGCTACAGATGGAAGATGTACCAAGTACTGAGAAGGGAGCTGATTCTCAGGTTCAAAGTTTGACTTTTTTATAACTGTTGTCATTTGTTGTATAACTCTGATTACATTTTGAATAACTTCTGCTGTCAGATGTATAACTCTTGATATTTTCTGATTAACTCTATTATCAGAATGTATAACTTTACTTATATTTTGTATAACTCTGACTATCTATTGTATAACTTTAATTCACAGTATGTCTATTTCTTTGTTCCAAATATCTCTAATTGCAACTACAGTATGTCTAATTTTGTGTGTTGTCCTTGCTTTTCCCCAGATGGTTGAGGCCAAGCCAAGGGTAAAGAGGGTGCATGAAATCACGGTTTCGTGTCGACCTCAAAGGCTTGTCTCTCTCATTGAAAAGCTTAATGAGGATCAGGTGTCTGCTGTTAAGAAAATTGGGTTTGGTGGCCTTTTGGAGCTTAAGATTAGCAGCTTCCCACTTGCACACGTTCGCCTGTTCTTGGAGTCCTTCTCTGATGGGTCATATGTGTTCAGGGCTTCTCGGAAGAAGGAGTTTATGATCAGTAAGCATGACATGCATGACTGTTTCTTGATACCTTTTGGACCCAACCGTCTCCCGTTGGTACCCTCTTTTCCTTCGCGAAAGGGGTCCAACGATCCCGAAAATAAGGAGCTGAAGGACAAATGGCGGCAAGCTTATGGGGTGGGCAAAGCAAATATCAATAAGTTTAGGGAATGTTCACAAGCAACTTATGGAGTACGAGGAGGCGGACGATCATTTCTGCCGGCTATTTGTTTTGTTCTCTATGTCTTTATTCCTCGCACCCACCCCAAACAACGGGATAGATTTGAAGCTGCTAAGGGCTGTAGAAGATCCTAAAGCCATTCCGCATTTTGACTGGTGCTCTTATATTTTGGAAATGATGGTGAAAGCGGGGACAGACTGTAAAAAGGGGGTAACGATGTTGGGTGGATGTATCCCCTTCCTCATGATAAGCTACTTTCAGCGATATGATTACAAGGGTAAGCCTTGCCCCCACGATCTACTTTTGATTAAGCATTGGGATGAAACTTTGCTTGTAGATAGGGTAAAATTTGAGGTGGCTCAAGGGGGATTGGGTACTTTAACTTTGTCTAAGACCAGGTATCCGAGGTGCCTTCAAGATCCCTTTCATAGAAGGAGTTTGGACAGTATCAGCCTCAGCGACCCGCGTGAACCAAAACTACCTGTTGCTTTATCGGGCCCCCACCCCTCTCTCTCCCGCTCAACTTCCGAGAAGAAGTTCATTCAGATCGAACTACCAGCAGGTGTCGAGGATGACCGGGAATTGAAAGCTAGGGCGGTCGATGTAAGTTCAAACTATTATATATTTTTGCAGATTGATTCTGTTTCAGCTGAATGTACCCATCTATTATAATATAACTAACTTAATGTACTTCTTCAATGCAGCGTACTCACGAGCTTTATCTACAGATGCAAAGGAACGCTATTGTGTTCTATTCATGGTACGCAGATGCAACCGCAAGGATCAAAGCTATAACTAGTGATCCGACGGGCCTAAATCCTAGTCAGGCCTCTCAAGAATTCTTTGAGGGTGAAAAGATTCAAAAGTACGTCGTTTGGCAATGTTAGTTGCGAGAAAGGTCAAGGTTTTTGTTGGTAACGCCCCTGCATTTGGAGAGGTAGTTAGTGAGCCCCCCAAAAAATTAGACGGAATCGATGAATCTACGCGTCAAATAAGTGAAGTTCTGTCTAGTCTCGCCAATGATGGGGGTGGCAGGGGTGGTAACCCTCGTGTTGAGCCGCGTCGAGAGTCGGTCAAAGCCGACACGCCAACGAAATCAGTTGCAGTTTCATGGTCAAAGATTATGGAGGAAGTGGGAGGTGATACAGTAGTCGATAATGTGTTGTCAGATGCTAGCCCAGGGTTAGAAGATCAAGTTGCGTGCACCCCCGTCCAGACTGTCAGAGAGCTGTTGTTGGAGGCGAAGTACACCAAGGAGGAAATTGAGCAAGCTTACGGCCGGTCAGAGGATGCTGAAACTCGGCTCGGGGTAGGTGATGAGGTGCATGAGCACTTTCATGGGGAGGAATTGAAAGAAAATGTTCTAAATGTTGAAAGATTGCCAGACATTGACCATGAAAGATTGTCAGACATTGTAGACCAAGCTGACGGACGGTCAGAGGATGCTGAAACTCGGCCCGGGGTAGGTGATGAGGTGCATGAGCAACTTCATTGGGAGGTATTGGAAGAAAATGTTGAAAGATTGTCAGACAAAGAACCGTCAGATAAGGAGATGCAAAAATCTACGGTCCCATCATTGCCAATGGATACACAAGAATTGATGGAGTGTATGTTTTCTACTGCTGAAATCAAGGAAGCTTTATGTGGACTTCCAGCGTACGGGAGTGGTCCTGGTGGCGAGGTAAGTTTGTTAATTTGTGCTAAATACTTGTTATACATTCAACAGGTTTTTTTTAGTTGGTTGTGTATAACTCTAAGTTGATAAAGTATAACTTTGTGTGAAACTTATGATGAGGCCTTGTAACTGTAGTGCCTATTTGTATAACTTATCTTTCAATCTGTGCAACTGCAACGGCCGTTTGGTACAACCCTTAACCATATGTGTATAACTCTAACTCAAATATGTATAACTCTTATAGCATATTTTTAATACTTCACACATGTGTATAACTCTTGCCCTTCTATGTATAACTGTAATTCATTGGGTCTGTAACTCTGTGACCTCTTTGAATCACTTTTAGAGTTATACCTGTAACTTTTTTGATACAAAAGCATGTTGTTTAATTTCATTATTTTTCATTCAGGCCACTGTTCAGAATGATGTAATTGAGAATGTTGAACAACATTCTAACAACGGGGGTGAAATTGTAGTCGTTGTCGAGGGTGCGGAGGTCACCCCGGGGGATCCTTCAACGGAATGGAGTGGAAATCAAATCCCTCTGACTTTCATGAGCACGGCAGATGTGAATGAGGCATTTGCCGGGGTTGATGAGCGAACGATTAGTACGGCCAAAGAAGGTGTGGTAGCTGAAATCGCTGGTGCTAGGGTTGAGCCGGTTGCACCACCCCCACCCCCTATGTATGTGCCGCGATGTGACATGATCCACCATACTTTCTTACTCCATTCAACTGCCCCCCTTCCGTGTATGGACATTGTACCTGAGAACCTAGGTTGTTCTCAGGATTTCGAGGCTCCCGAACCTGACCAGCACGTATGCTCACAGTTGCTGCGATTTAACAAGGAACTCTTCAGGACGGTGTTCAGGGTTAGGAAGGATGTAATGGATTATATCTTTGATCAATTCCACGCCCATAATAAAGAGTAAGTAAAAGATAAGTTTTACCTATATTTCAATACGACAGTGAAACAGGCCATGAATCTTTTTCCTTGCTGCGTGTCTGATTTTGCTAATCCTTTGTAGGAACAATTGGTCACATATGCCTGTCCAAACTGCATAACGCGTATTGATCTCCAGACGTTGATGCCCGGGTCTCAGATTATGGCCAATGTCATCGACTGCTAGTCTGTACTACTCAATCAGCTTACGCACGCGAACACCGCAGCTGTTGCAAGTTCGCACTGTTTCTTTGGCCTAGGTCACACTGTAAGTGTGCTTGAACTCTGCAAGTTATTTTGTGACAAAATGTACGTAACTTGTGATATAAGCTGCCAACCTCCGTCTATCATTTTTATAGGACCTAGCAGTTGCAATTTGGCAAGGCAGGAAAAAAAACTTGGTTGTTGATCATTCTGAAGGCTTTTGTGCCTCGTGGGACATGTGGCAAGAGTCGTGTTCTAGTCCATTCCAACTGGAGTCTGATTTGGTGAGCTCAGATATCAATATAGAGACATTTCCATATTAGAATTATACATTATTTGCCTAGAGTTTTACAGTATATGCTTAGAGTTGTACAGTATATGCTTAGAGTTGTATAATATATGCTTTGGAGTTATACATTAGAGGCCTGGAGTTATACCTGGAGTTATACATTACAGTATATGCTTAGAGTTGTACAATATATGCACATGGAGTTATACATTAGAGGCCTGGAGTTATACCTAGAGTAATACCTGGAGTTACACAATGCTTACAGTTATACATTCTATGGCTAGAGTTATACATTCTATGGCTAGAGTTATAAATTATATAACTTTAGCTTTCAGAATGACTAGAGTTATACATTCTAGGGCTGAAGTTATACATTATTTGCCTAGAGTTATACAGTATATACTTAGAGTTTTGATGAGTGGCTAACTTCACTCCATAACTCTAGTCATAGAATGTATAACTTTAACCATAGAATGTATAACTCTATGCACATAATGTACAACTGCAAGAATATACTGTATAACTCTAGAAATTGAATGCACAACTCTGTACATATAATGTATAACTCTAACCATAGAATGTATAATTCCAATAATGCACAATATGTATGCCTCTAATCTGCTAATTATGTTTTATAACTCTTAGACTTTTGGTGCATGTTTGTAGGTTTTCGTCCCGGTAAGCACTGGCGATCAAGATCATTACTCTTGCATTTGCATAAATTTCCTCTCTGAGCAGATTGAGTACCTTGATAATCGTTTTTACGAGGACGATCTTCTGAAATTACCATATGGAGGGATTGCGCGTATTACTGTAAGTCTTATAAAACTGGTGACTAGATTAATTTTCAGCTCCATTATTTTGTTAATTGGTCTTCCCCTTTGAAACGCCTTGCCTAACTTCTGCCAGGTTGATGCAATGTGAAAGTATATGGCCTACAAAGGGCTCGACAAAGGGAAGAAAGTTGAAGGGTTTCCTTTTGTCAACATTAAATTCAACTGGCAGGGATCAGGGTATACTGACAATGATTGTGGTCTTTACGTCATGGTTCATATGTTGCTGTACCGTGGAGAGCCATTCAAGTGTACCATAGGGACAAAGGACAGCAATGACCTCATGCGAGCGGAAGTTGCTGCCACCCTTGTCCTCAGTGACATTAACGTGGATAGGGAAGTTGTGTTATCTAGGGTAACAGCTTTTAAGGAGCTTAAAGACCGGGAAATGGAGGAGCTGCGTGAGGCATAAAGGTTAGCCGGCAACAAAAGTGGAAGGAAGAGAGGTGTTGGAATTGCCGGAGAGAACAGTTCTGCTAAACGCTCTAAAGTCTGTTCAACCTATCAGATCCCACCTTATAAAGTAGCCTTGGGCCGGACGCCGTCTAGTCGGGCCCTCTCAGCTGTTAATAGTCGCTCCCGGGGTAAGGGCGATGGCCTTTGTTGCACCACATATTGCGGGGAACCAGACGCCGACCTTACAGTTGTCGCCAAGATGCTGAAGTTAAAAAAGGCATTAATTAGGGATATCCCGGTGTATCGCAAACAAGTGGCTGATTACGTTTTCCTTGATGACTACAAATTTCCAAATGGGTAAGCTGTCTAAAATCCTAATGTTTTATCATATTAAGTTTTATCAATATAGAGACATTTCCATACTGGAATTGTACATTATTTGCCTAGAGTTTTGCAGTATATGCTTAGAGTTGTACAATATATACTTTGGGGTTATACATTAGAGGCCTGGAGTTATACATTAGAGGCATAGAGTTATACCTAGAGTAATACCTGGAGTTATATGTTTCATCACTGAAGTTATACATATCGTTAATGGAGTTACACTGTCCTAATCTGCAGTTGTGACTTTCATCACCGAAGTTATGCAGTCATATTAATTGAAGTTATCTTCCCATTTAGTAGACGTTATAGCCTGACTAACACCTGCTGTCTGAACCACAGTGAACCACTTGTGAACTATTCTCGGCACGCAACAATTAATAGGTTGCAAATGTTGTCCATGCTCCCTGAGACTCCAATGGATGATTCAGTGATTGAGTGTTGGTCCTTGTTGCTTAATCGTTTGGAGGCAGAGGAGTGCGCGATTTTCCGTTCGTCTTTCTTCGGTATCCGTCATATGGTATGGTCGTAATCAATCCTTTAATATACTATAAGAGTTTCACATACCCTCTTTTAGAGTTATACTTTGAGGGTATGATATTTAAAACTTTCACAGAGTAAAATAAGACTAAAGTTATACATACCCTCTATGGACTTACACATTTTGTTTTGAGAAGTTATTAACAGCCACTATGAACTTAGGCATACTTCAATATGCTATAAGAGTTACTGTGCAACTCCAATGCACAAGCCCTATAACTCCTCTGGTATCCTCACACATATACTTCTACTTGAACAGGAAATAATCTTGAGCCTTGTACGAAACCCGGTCCAACAAACACCGGACACCGAAAGGTTGTACAATATGTGGGACGTCTTCGTAATCGATGTGGCAAAGATTTCAGCTTGAAGGCTGATTTAATCTTCGTACCCATTAAGATTGAAGCCCATTATGCATGTGCGTGTATCAACTTTAATTCTAGGACGATTGATCTTCTTGACAATAAGTACTACTCAAGTCCGGGCCAGTCGGATATATGCAAAGCGTGTCACGTAATTGTAAATGGAATTAAATTGTAATTACGTTCAACTCAAAGTGTAGTCACCACTTTACAATTTCACTTTATGACATTTCTGACTTTGTGCCAGGCGAGCCTCATGAGTGACTATCTGGAGTCTAGGGACGAGGACAAGGAGAGAGGGAAAAACCTACCGGAGTTCCAGTTTCGCCAGATCCAGTTTGCTTGGCATAAGCAAACAATCAACGACACCGAGTCTGGCTTGTTCACCATGATGCACATGTTAATGTACGAGGATGATAGTTTTGGTCACGTTGATCTTGAGAGGAAGGTGAACCGTCGATATTTGGTAATCCAGCTGGCAGCAGCGCTTGTCCTAGCTGACATGAACATCATCGGGCAAGGAGTTCTGACCAAGGTCAACGGTTTCATTGGCGAGAAAGACCAGATCCTGAAGCAAGTAGAAGCCAGACGAAAAGCAGCGCGGAGAGGAGAGAAAAAAACTGCGAAAAATAGAATGTATTTCCTTTGATTTTGTATTCTCTGTTTTTTGCAACTCTAGTATGTTGTCAAGAAACTACTTAACAACTTAGACAACTTTTTGGAATAGATTGTTATTATATCATCTTGGTCAGTCATAATTAAAATCCAAGTTTTACAGATAAGAATTAGAGTTATACACTCTGTGAAGTAAAGTTATACAAATTATGTATATGAGTTATACAACTCATGACTGCAGTTATGAAAAAAAGGAAAAATTTATGAGACAACTATGAGTTATACAAAAAATATCAAGAGTTATACAAATTGTGTAAAAGAGTTATACAACACATGACTGTAGTTATGAAAAAGGCAAAATTTATTAGACAGTTATGAGTTTTGCAATAAATAACAAGAGTTATACAAATTGTGTACAAGAGTTATACACTCTGTGAAGTACAGTTATCCATATATGGGTAAGAGTTTTACTTAAACCCACTGAAGTTATAATTCGTTCTTTATCCAACTTTTAAATATTGGATTTTTTGCCATGAACAGAAGTCATCAAAATTGTGTAAAGAGTTATACAACATTAGCTTGAAATTTCACACTCATAGTACTGAAGTTATACAATCTGGAAGGTGCATTCCCCATTCAAAATAGACAAAAGCTAGCTACTGAATACCTCTTCCGTCTCACCAGATTTTTTACCTTTTAAAGAAAACAAGATTGTAAATAATTTGTTGAGACAGAGGTATTTTTCTACTGCCTACTACTACAGCATGTTAAGCTTCTTTATTCTTCTTCTTCTTCTTCTTCTTCTTCTTCTTCTTCTTCTTCTTCTTCTTCTTCTTCTTCTTCTTCTTCTTCTACTCCTTCAGATTCCGGTGAAGACGGTGGATGCTCAGAGAATGGGTTAGGGCAGTTTCGCTTATCGTGGTGTGCCATTTGTTTACAGTTATTACACATGCGCTTTGGCTTACAAGCCAAGGCAATGGCTTTAGCGTTAGCTGACACCATTCTTTTACCGTTGCCTTTGTTTTTGGATTGTTTTGGTGGAAGTATTGTTACCTCGTCACTGGCGGGGCAACCAAGGATTTGCTCGAATTCCTGCTGCTTAGTTAAATCTTTCTTTTACGGTAAAAGTTTCTCCTTGAACTCTCTAATTAAGGAGCTTAAGTTCACAACTTCAGTCACACTCGTGCCACGAAGTAAACCAATTGTTGCATGAACTTCTGACCACAACTTCACCATCGCAACTTCTTTTCCATCAGCACTACTATTTGAATCCGTTTGTTCACCATCACATTCTGATAATCTGTATTGCAATGCATCTTTTCTCCATCTTGTAGAAACGTAATCATCTGGAATTGTCTTCTTGCCGTTAGCCGATAAAATCCATACTATATGTCGGCACAAAAATCCCATCCTTTCAAACATCATACAGCTGCACCGTGTAGCCAGTGTCCCTGTAATCAAATTAAATTATGCCGTTAGTAGTCTTATACATATAATAATAAGAGTTAAACATTATCAAGGAGAGTTATACATATGGCAACAAGAGTCATACATTATGAAAGCTAAAGTTATTCAAAATATAATCAGAGTTATACTACAAATAACTGCAGTTCAGTGAAAAATTGAATAACTTCTAATGTTATTCTGAAAGTAGAGTTATACATATGGCAACAAGAGTTATACATTCTGAAAGCTAAAGTTATTCAAAATGTAATCAGAGTTATACTACAAATAATTGCAGTTCAGTGAAAAATTGAATAACTTCTAATGTTATTCTGAAAGTAGAGTTATACATATGGCAACAAGAGTTATACATTCTGCAAGTAGAGTTATACATATAATAAGAAGAGTTATACATTCAGAAAACTTAAGTTATTCAAAATGTTGTCATATTTATACAGCAGATAACTGCAGTTCAGTGAACAATCGTATAACTTCTATGTTCAGACAATGTAACTTTGGCACTATATCTAGCAACTTCGGTCAACTACCACATAAAGTTTATGCCAAAATGTTGTTACCTGGGTTGTACTCTACGCTGAAACTTTTCTCTCTGATTGAATCCTTAACGACAGTCACTTCAAGTCCATCGACTTCAGCATAGCCCCCGGTCTTACATGTATCGATTGAGCAAATGACCTCTAGTTGGATTTCTGTGAAAACCTCACGGGTATAAACATTTGACGCATATTCCTCTATGGGTAAATGCGTCCGCGTTGCTGGTGTTGAGTGTCGGTTTTCATGGTCAAGTCTCTTCTGCGTATGCCGTTGATGGTCCATAGCGCTTTCAAAACGCATCCAAAACTCCACTAACGTACCTGACTTCTGCTCGAACTTCTTAAAAAAACTATTAATGCTCTCTGATCTCTGGGTTGTCCTCATTACACCACCCATGTTCAAGTCCCTGCAATGCGCCATCACCCATTGGCTCCTTTTATCGTACGCTTCTGTAAACCACTCTTCGTTCACAAGACCATGCGCTTCCATTATCTCTGCCCACCTACAGTCAAAGTCGTCTGCTTCTAGGTTGTCGTCCCATATAATGTTGTTCAATTTCTCAAGGAACTCCTTATAATCCTCCCTTGTCACCCCGAACTTCGAAGGCACCTTGTTCATTATATGCCACATGCAAAATCGGTGGCGGGCAGTCTTGAAGGCAAGGGGTACGACCTTATTAATGCCCGCATCCTGATCTGTGATAATGTACTTGGGTTCCTTTCCACCCATAGCATTCAAAAACCTGTTGAAAACCCACTGGAAGGATTCATGGTCTTCATGGGCAATCAATGCCCCACAGAATGTCACTGATCGCTTATGGTGATCTATGCCAGTGAATGGCGTGAAAATCATATCGTACTTGTTTGTTGAGTATGTTGGGTCGTACGACACTGCATCTCCAAAAATGGAGTAGTTCCTTCTAGTGGTTCTGTCAGCCCATATTGCCCTTCGAAGGTTGTTATCCTTGTCAACTTCATAATCAAAATAAAACCCCTGCCTATTTTGTGCCATATTCTTGAACCGGTCTATGAACAATTGACCATCCCGTTTATGGATGAAGCACTTCACTTCTCGGTGGAAGTTCTTAAAATCAGTTAAGGATGCACCAATGTTCTCGACCCCGTTTACGAGTTCCTTACACATGTTGTACGTCCTAGTTGCTTCTATCCTCAACTGCAGTGGACAACAAATCCTGATCAGTGCTGATCAATAATCAAGGATTTCTCAACTATAACTATTTCACCTTTTCATATAACTTCATAAAACATATGCATAACTCCATTGATTGATTGTGCAACTTCTTATTATTTATAACTCTTACATATGCGAATATGTATAACTCTAACAACTTTCTATATAACTCTAAGGCTGTTAAAAAATTTTCTAGAATTTTAAAAAATATTCAGAAGTTTCACAATCAATTACTCGAGGTTTACATAACTCTATCATCTCGGTGTATAGCTTTAGAAGTTTGCCATTCAATTAGTAGAGGTTTGATTAATAGTAAACTAACCCTTGAGTTGTACATTATCAAGTACTTGTGAAAATCTTCTATGTTCCGCGACATCTTTTGAAACTGACGATCCTCACTGGATACAAGCTCGTGATTATGCCCCATGTGGAATCGGTCAATTACTAATACTCCATTCTTCATAAATAGCCTGACATGTGCTTTACACCCTACCCTCTTGACTATATATTTCCTCTGTTTCGCAGTTCTTATTCCCCATTGCATTTCTTCTTCCCTAATCCCGGTCTCATTTTTTTAATTATTGCCTCTCCTTTTGGGACATATGTGAACCCCTCTTTGTTGCAAACCAGCAACTTCGACTTGATTTCACCGTCGCGCCATTTTTTCGTCGAGTACTTCCGAACATCAAACCCGGACGCCAATGCATAAATTTTATAGAATGTCACTGCCTCGTCGATTTCAAAAAATTGTTGCCCTACACAAGGTGTAAACTCCGCTGCCAAATGCTTACAATACTCAGTTTCCGCTTCCTTACGACCACCTGAGCAGAATCAAACATCCATGAAATGACAGACTGTATAACTCTGGGCACAGACAGTATAACTCTGGCCACAGACTGTATAACTGTAGGCATATAATGTATAACTCTTACCATATAATGTATAACTATAGTCACAGTATGTATAACTCTAGTACTATAATGTATAACTCTAGGCAGATACTGTATAACTCTAGCATACAATGTATAACTCTGATCACAGTCTGTACAACACTAGTTATACAATGTATAACTCTAGGCACAGACTGTATAACTCTAGCATACAATGTATAACTCTAGGCAGATACTGTATAACTCTAGCATACAATGTATAACTCTGGTCACAGTCTGTATAACTCTAGTTTTACAATGTATAACTCTAGTCACAGTCTGTATAAATCTAGTCACACATTGTATAACTCTAGGCACAGACTGTATAACTCTAGTCATACAATGTATAACTCTAGGCATATAATGTATAACTCTTACCATATAATGTATAACTCTAGACACAGTCTGTATATGCTAAGAGTTATACATTATATATCTAGAGTTATACATTGTAGACTGTATTACTTTAGGTTCAGTATGTATAACTCTAGTCATATAATGTATAACTCTTACCCATATATGGATAGCTGTATTTCACAGAGTGTATAACTCTTTATATTTTTTTTATAACTCCTAGCTGTCTAATAATTTTTGCCTTTTTTCATATCTGCAGTCATGTGTTGTATAACTCCTGTACAGTTTGTCTAACTCTAGTCATACAATGTATAACTCTAGGCACAGACTGTATAACTCTAGTCACAGTCTGTATAACTCTTGTCATATATTGTATAACTCTAGGCACAGACTGTATAACTCTAGTCATACAATGTATAACTCTAGGCATATAATGTATAACACTTGCCATATAATGTATAACTCTAGGCACAGTCTGTATATGCTAAGAGTTATACATTATATATCTAGAGTTATACATTGTAGACTGTATTACTTTAGGTTCAATATGTATAACTCTAGTCATACAATGTATAACTCTTACCTATATATGGATAACTGTATTTCACAGAGTGTATAACTCTTTATATTTTTTGTATAACTCCTAGCTGCCTAATAAATTTTGCCTTTTTTCATAACTGCAGTCATGTGTTGTATAACTCCTGTACAAAATTTGTATAACTCTAGTCATAAAGTGTATAACTCTAGGCATATAATGTATAACTCAAGACACAGTTTGTATAACTCTAGTCATACAATGTATAACTCTAGATATATAATGTATAACTCTTAGCATACAATGTATAACTCTAGGCATATAATGTACAACCCTCCGGCCACATCCTATAACTTCACTTAATGAATGTATAACTTAAGCTATAATATGAATAACTATATCAAAATTCGTAGCTTAGTAAGAGTTTTTATGCAAAATTTAGGGTTAGAATTACTCTGTTACCTGAAGCTGCAGGACATTGTCAAAGAGTTTTACAAAAAACCAGTGGAGTTATAACACGATGAATATAAGAACTGCATGAGTACACTGTATTATTGAAGTTATACATATACAGGTCAGAGTTTCACTTAAACCCACTGAAGTTATAATTCATTCATTATCAAGCTTTTAAATTTCACCATGAACTACAAGTTACCAAAATGAAAGAACAAATCTGATGAACACCATGAAAGTACAACACCATTAAGAATAATGAACACAAATGAAATAACTACAAGCTACAATAATGAACATCAATCCAAAATTACATATAACACTTTATTCTTGAACATCAAGCTACAACAATAACCTAGACACAAATAAGAAAGAAAATAACTCACCATCGACGGCAACTTCAATCTGCATATGATCCATTTCAGAAACACTGACTGTCATTTTTAGCTTCTTTCTCTGATGAACAATGACAATTTATTTATTTTCAACAAAGCTAATGAATTTTAACGGATGAACAATGAAGTAGTTTATCTGATAATAATTTATTTATCTGATGATCAATGAAGTAGTTTTACAGTTGGGATGAAATTTCTCTTATTTTTTTGTTGATTTATATTGGATTTTACAGGATTAAAGATCCTTTGTATGGTGATTTTTATTGGTTTTGCTTGTTGAGAGGTTTTGAATGGTGAATGAAGAGGGAAAGCATGCAAAATGATATATTTGTGTTTGTTTTAATGGTTTTGTCCGCGGGATTTGTACTGGATGAAGTACACAAAACAGTGACAGTGGACCCTCTCTCAATCAACAAGCATTTCCTTTTTTTTTGCTCTAAAAAAGGCCCCCTCTCTCCTTATCTCATCCATTCAATCCCTTCATCCAAGGGTTCTTATAAGGACTTAGGGCCTTATATGGTATAAAGGCCTTATAAGAACCCTTCTCTCTCTCTCTCTCTCTCTCTCTCTCTCTCTCTCTCTATATATATATATATATATATATATATATATATATATATATATATATATATATATATACATATATATATATGAGAAAATTGTTGATTACAAATTTTAAAAATCACTTTTTGAAAATTACAAATTATATAATTTTTTTTTGTAAATTACATCCAAAATATTACTTTTCTTCTAAAATTGCACCAACTTGAGGATTTCGGTGAATTTTGATGATGTTTTGATGTTGTTTGGGGTGATTAATTGGTTTGTGTTAAGGAGAGGTAAGAAATCTGGGTAAGTAGGCTCTCAAATAATAAAGGGTATATCGGTAAAACATCATCAAAATTCACCGGAATCCTCAAGTTGGTGCAACTTTAGAAGAAAAGTAATATTTTGGATGTAATTTACAAAAAAAATTATATAAGGCTGTAATTTTCAAAAAGTGATTTTTAAAAGGCTGTAATCAACAATTTTCTCTCTATATATAAATGAGATCTAATGAGTCCACTCAAATCCATTGAGTCCATAAGTCCTCTTTAGGACCCTTAAAAAGATAGGATGGAGAGCTGAGATTGGAAGAGAAAAAGGGAGGATTAGTGCAAAAATTAGGGGATCAATCCTAATTAAATACTTTCCCTCTCTACTATCACTAATCAACCCCTAATTTCACTATAAAACCCTTCTTTTTCCACTCCTCTCTCCTTCACACAAATATCGGCTCTCTATCTCTCTAAAAACCAAAAAAACCCAATTCCTCTCAAAAATCCAACAAAATTCAAAAACCAAATAATTCAAAAAAAAATTCCCCCTCTTCCTCTTCCTCACCCGACCCCACCGACCACCTCCACCGCCACCCACCCACGCCCACCAACCCCACCGACACCACCACCCAGCCAACCACCACCAACACGCACGCCCCCCAAAAGCCAGCCGCAACAACAACCCACCACAACCCGACACCACCCACCACAACCCAACAACCCTCTCCTCTACACTACCACCTCTCCTCTCCACCTCCCGACACACACCACAACCAACCCGACACCACCACACACCATCTCGACACCACCACGCACACACGACCCGACATCGCCCACGTCAACCACCACAGCCCGACATCCCATACGACAACCACCACAGCCACCTCCTTCCCCTTCTCCTTTTTTTTCCAGATCTGAGACCCCACCACCATAAGATCACCTACACCTCATCCCGACGCCACCACAACTGTCGCCCACAGCAACACCATGTCGCCTCCTCCAACCACCACGCACAGCAACACCAACAGCCACCACTTCCAGATTTGAATTTAGAAAAAATAAGGTGGTGTTGTTTGTCGATGTATGGTGTTGTTGTCAATGTTGTTGTACTGTTGTTGTCAATAGTATTGTTGTTGTATTGTTTTTGTTTTTTGTTTGATGAAAAATGGTGTTCGATTTCAATTTTTTTTATTCAAATAGTTTGGTCTTGGTCTGTTGTTGTCGATGTTGTTGTTGTTCTTACTCTTTTTTTTTTCTCTTCTTTTTCCATTTGTTATTGTGGTTGGTTAAATTTTACTTGCATACCTCGTATTTTTTTTAGTTCGATAAAGTTACACTTTGGTGGTTTCAGATCTATTTGTATTTTTTGTTCTATCGGTTTGTCTTATATTTTTGCTTTGTTATATTTTTTTTTTCCAGATTTATACTTGTATTTCCTCACATTTACACTTGTATTTATTTAAATTTACACTTGTATCTCCTCACATTTACACTCGTATTTCTCTTAAATTTACACTTGTATCTCCTCACATTTACACTCGTATTTCTTTAAATTTACACTCATATTTCTTAACATTTACAGTCGTATTTCTTAACATTTACAGTCGTATTTCTTTACATTTACACTTGTATTTCTTTACCAAAGTTGTACTACATGGTGGTTGATATGAATTGACTAAAAAATACTCCCTCCAATTTCATTTATTGTTTCCCTTTCTTTTTGACATAACAAATAAGGAAATCAATTTGGACCACACAATATACATGACCTCGCATCAAATTAATTTTGGACCACACAAAGTTGACCAAAAAAGGAAAGGTAGAACAATAAGGAGAATGGATGGAAAGGGAAAGAGGAACAATAAATGAAATTGGAGGGAGTAAAATTTTTGTGGATATTTACACTCATAATTCTTTAAATTTACACTTGTATTTCCTCACATTTACACTCGTTTTATTTAAATTTACACTCTTATTTCTTTACATTTACACTCGTATTTCTTTACATTTACACTCGTTAAAATTATATAAATTTGCACTCATATTTTTTGTGGATATGAGTTGGTGGGGAAGGACGATGATGGTGGCGTTTTTGGTAGTCGGACTAAAGTTTTACTCGTAAAGGACAAAGTTACACTTATAAAGGACTAAAGTTACACTCGTAAAGGACTAAAGTTTTACTCGTAAAATATCAAATTTACACTTCTAAAATGTTAATATTATAAAAATTCAAAATTTCCGTCACAAAAAATCAAATTTACACTCTTAAAATGTTACATTTACACTCGTAAAACATCACATTTACACTTGTAAAATGTTAAAATTATATAAATTCAAAATTTCCGTCACAAAAAATCAAATTTACACTCTTAAAATTTTACATTTACACTCGTAAAACATCAAATTTACACTTGTAAAATGTTAAAATTATATAAATTCAAAATTTCCATCACAAAAAATCAAATTTACACTCTTAAAATGTTACATTTACACTCGTAAAACATCACATTTACACTTGTAAAACTCATACAACATTACATTTAGACTTCTGAAATCTGAAACTCAAAACTGATTAATTAGGGACTAGAGAGAGAAAGAAAAATTAATCAGTGTATAGAAATTTGATTAATGGTAATTTTTTTTTGTAATTTTCAATCTCAACCACCCATCTCAATCCAACCATCCACATTTTTTACCTTTTCTTTTTAATAGCCCTTAATCAAATTCATCTCAACCATCCATTGAGTCCACCCAATGGCCCTTAGAGGGACTTATGGATTCAATGACACATATTGGACCCATTAGAACTCCTCTCTCTCTCTCTCTCTCTCTCTCTCTCTCTCTCTCTATATATATATATATATATATATATATATATATATATATATATATATATATATATATATAGGAAGGATCAAGTGAGTCCACCTTAAGACATTAAGTCCATAAGTCCCATTTAGAGCCCTTAGATTGTGAGGATGAATGGCTAAGATTACACCAAAAAGTAACTTATAACATTAAAATAATATGTAGACTAATTACCTCTCTCCTTAGGCTATTAGACTTACTGTTCATTCTGCATGTATGTTCCTCATCAGTCACTTGCACATTATTCAACTTCCCTCCACTATCTCATACAACCTCCTCATAATTTCAAAAAACCGTCCTTCCTTATTCTCGCTTTCATCTCACATTTCTTCATTTCTTTTCTATTCCTTACTGTTCCATTTCTCTTGCTTACCAAATACAACAATTCCATTTCTTTTCTATATTTTATCGCATCCAAACCCTTGTAGTTCCTATCTTTGTTTCTTTGCCTCACTTTGAAGGTAATTCACTGATCATCCTTTATTCTTTTCTTTGTTTAACTTTTTTAATTTTGCAAATTATGCTTGAGTCGTAATTTTTATATTGCGTGTTTCAATTTTATTGCGTGTTTCAATTTATGTGATTTTAATGTTTGTTTGAATTTTTAATTAAATTCATAGTGTAAATCTGAATTGATGGGTAGTGTCAATGTATTTGTTAGGGTTTTAATCGAGCCTGTTTTTGGGCATTGTAAATGTGATGTAATTGGGACTGTAAATGTGAGGACATGCCAAGTGTAAATGTGACGCAAAAAAAGTGTAAATGTGAACAAATAGAAAGTGTAAATGTTATCAAATAAAGTGTAAATCTGACCCAATTGGAAGTGTAAATGTGAAGATATTCAATGTGTAAATGTGAGGATAGAGTAAGTGTAAATGTGAGGATAGGAGAAGTGTAAATGTGAAGAAATAAAGTGTAAATCTGACTAAACTGTTAGTGTAAATGTGCGGATAGAGTAAGTGTAAATGTGAGGATAGTAGAAGTGTAAATGTGATCAAATAAAGTGTAAATCTGTCTAAACTATTAGTGTAAATGTGAAGATAATGGAAGTGTAAATGTGAGGATAGAGTAAATGTAAATGTGAGGATAGTAGAAGTGTAAATGTGATCAAATAAAGTGTAAATCTGTCTAAACTGTTAGTGTAAATGTGAAGATAATGGAAGTGTAAATGTGAGGATAGTAGAAGTGTAAATGTGATCAAATAAAGTGTAAATCTGTCTAAACTGTTAGTGTAAATGTGAAGATACTGGAAGTGTAAATGTGAGTATAGGAGAAGTGTAAATGTGAACAAATAAAGTGTAAATCTGTCTAAACTGTTAGTGTAAATGTGAAGATAATGGAAGTGTAAATGTGAAGATAATGGAAGTGTAAATGTGAGGATAGTAGAAGTGTAAATGTGATCAAATAAAGTGTAAATCTGTCTAAACTGTTAGTGTAAATGTGAAGATACTGGAAGTGTAAATGTGAGTATAGGAGAAGTGTAAATGTGAACAAATAAAGGGTAATTCTGACTAAATTGGAAGTGTGAATGTGAGGATAGAGTAAGTGTAAATGTGAACAAATAAAGGGTAAATCTGACTAAATTGGAAGTGTAAATGTGAAGATAATGAAAGTGTAAATGTGAGGATAGAGTAAGTGTAAATGTGAACCAATAAAGGGTAAATCTGACTAAATTGGAAGTGTAAATGTGAAGATAATGGAAGTGTGAATGTGAGGATAGAGTAAGTGTAAATGTGAACCAATAAAGGGTAAATCTGACTAAAGTGGAAGTGTAAATGTGAAGACACTGGAAGTGTAAATGTGAGGATAGAGTAAGTGTAAATGTGAACAAATAAAGGGTAAATCTGACTAAATTGGAAGTGTAAATGTGAAGATAATGGAAGTGTAAATGTGAACAAATAAAGTGTAAATCTGACTAAATTGGAAGTGTAAATGTGAAGATACTGGAAGTGTAAATGTGAGGATAGAGTAAGTGTAAATGTAAATGTGTAGACTGTTATAGGTTGACTGATATTGTGCATTTCTTATGTACTTTTTGTTCCCCGATTCGGATGGTATCTGATGGAGAAGTAGCTGGAAGTGAAGAACAACCACAAGTTACCCCTACTGTTTCCGTTAAGTGTCGCCCTAACCGGCTTCACAAGCTTATTGGTAAGCTTAACATTGCCCAACGAGCCGCTGTACAGAGGATTGGATTTGGGGGGCTGCTTCATCTTAAACTCAGAACTTTCCCGCTTTCACATGTTCCTGAATTTCTTGAGGCTTTCAACGATGGTTCTCATGTTTTCAGGGCGTCGGAGTTGAAGGAGTTTATGGTTACTAAGTATGATGTCTATGATCAAGTTTCATGTTACCTCTTGGTGAGAGAGAGATGGAAATAGTACCTCACGGACATATGCCTGGTTCTAAAGATGAAAAATACGTGCGCATAAAACAACGGGCGCAAAAAGTTCAAAGTGAAATCAAATTCTGATTCTATTCCTTTAGGAGACGTCTTCAATTATATTGAGTCAGAGCAATTCAAAGATGGAGGTGATGAATTCTGCCGCCTGTTTGTGCTTCTTAGCATTTCATCATTCCTTGCGCCGACATTGAACAACGGCATTGAAATCAAACTTTTGAAAGTGGTTGAAGATGTGAGTGCCATACCGGAGTATGACTGGTGCTCGTATGTATTAGAATGTTTAGCTAATGCTGCAGGCGAGGCTCGCAGCGTGCAGTCACATCTGCTTGGTTGTATCCCTTTCCTTATGATTACTTATTTTCAGCGGTATGATTATCGTGGCAAGAGTTCCCCAGATGGCCTTCCACTTATTCAGCATTGGGACCTGAAAACTCTATCGAAGAGGTTAAAAGATGAGCTGGACGTGGGGCCACTTGGTCGTCTAACGTTGTCGAAGGTGAAGTACCCGCGATGTCAAAACAGGACCCCTGATGAGAAGGACACTGGTAATACGATGTTGGCTATAGCTAGCGCGCCCAAGGCGCCATTGGCAAGCCCTACGCCTCTTCTGATTTCAACGTCGGGTACATCACCCGATAAGAAGTTTATTCAGATTGAACTCCCTTCCGGTGTTGAAGATGACGATGAGTTGAAAGCTAGGGCTGTAGATGTAAGATTTATGTTATGAATGTTTAATTAATCGCATATTTTTTTTAATATATATATATATATATATATATATATATATATTGAGCAGGCATATTTTGTGTATCTAGACTCTTAAAACTTCTTTTGTTACCAACTGTAGGGTGTACACGAGTTTTACTTGAAGATTCAAAGGAATGTTGTGGCCTTCTATTCGTGGTATATGGATGCAGCTGCATTGCTTAAGAATTTAACAACAGGTGCTTCTTCTTCAACTGATCTTGTTCCGTCACAAGCGACGCAAGCTTTTTTTGAAGGTGCAAAGGTGAAGGAATATGTTGAAGAAGTTGGAAATTTAGTGTCCCAAATGAAGAAGTATAATGATAACGCTCCCTCATTGTCAGATGTTGGCCAAGAAAAAAAACAGGCGGCCAAGAAAAAAACAAAGGCAAGCAAGAAAAGAAAGACCAAGGTTCCTAAGTTCGAGTTTACGCCTACTGTAGAGCTTGTGTCACTTGCAGAAGATTCTGATTTGGGTGATAAAGCAGGTGATGCGGCGATGTCACAGGTAATGGAGACCGCTGGTTTCTACAACACCGCTGAACTTAACGAAGCCTGTCGACGAGAGGAAGAGGAATGTGGGCTAGATTTAACCGACGACTTGACTCAATTAATCGATCGGCGATTCTTGAGAAAATTTATAGCCCGGATGAAGTTGAAGAAGCTTACACAAAGCGTTCATTGAACGAGGAGCAGGAAAGTTTGGGAGGGGAAGTGCCTGACACTAGTGGTGCCCCTGAGAAAGCTGAACATGTTGTTGAGAAGTGTAAGTCAGAAGCAACGAATAAGGTTGATGCGGATGTGGTAGGTCACTCAACTGAAGATGGCTCATCTTCAGTTCAACTAAAATTTATTTCGACTGCTGATATTGAGAACGCGCTGCAAGGTTTGACAGATATTGGTCACGGTGGTGGTGAAGCGAGAGAGGGTTGCGTACGAGATAGGTGAGGATGAGATTGTGCGGGGTATGGATATGGAGTCGGCTCAAGAACAGGGGCCTTTTCGTGATGGGGAGGCGTCTTTTTCAAAAGTAGCAAACAAGGTGGATGCGGATGTGGTAGTCCCGTCAATTGAAGATGGATCATCTTCATTTCAGTTGAAATTTATAGCGACAGCTGATATTGATAACGTCTTTGAAAAAGTTGTCGAAAGCGGTGATGGTGAAGTGGCACAGGGGTGGTGCACCGAGAGAACATGACGAGGTCATGCGGGAATGGAAATGGAGCCGCCTCAAGATCGGGGGACCCGCCGTGGGCCTGAATCAGTGGTGGTTGGACTAGTGCCTGGCGTGGATGTGGATGTTAGCGGTGCACCGACAGTCCAGGATAAGGCTGTGCAGGGCATGGACATGGAGCCGCCCCAAGACCAGGGGCCCTGCCGTGGGCCCGAACCACTCGTGGTTGGACTAGTGCCTGGTGAGGTGTGGATGTTAGCGGTGCACCGGAGTGGAAATGTACCCGTTGACCGACGCTTGGTTAGTGGTACGAAAGCACCGGATTGTGAGCATGGCGTTGTTTCGACCACAGTCCGTGAAGATGCATCGCAAGAAAGGTTAGAGATTGGTAGTGGCATGGTCAACGAGCAAGGTGAAGGCCCTACTGAACAACCCGGTTGTCCTGGTCCATTTCAGAATGATGACAAGCTCATGGATGTTGTAGAGGGAGCAGATAAGGTGGTTGTTGAAGCACCCTCCGCTGAGTTTAAGTTGCCGGAATTTCAGTGTACGTTTATATCTCTTTGCAGAGCTAGCTGAGGCATTTAAGGGGGTTCCAGGTGAGGATTTTGGAACGACTGATGTGGCAGGCCCTTCTCAACCAGCCGTCCCCGCGGATGGTCGGGAAATTTATGTCCCCCGGAGTAATATGGATCACCACCCTTTCCTATTTCATTCAGCTGAGCCCTTACAGTGCATGGAAGTGGTCCCTGAGAATCTGACTTGCACCATGGATTGTGGGGAACCCATGCCCGAGCAGGGCTTTGTTACTGTAGACCTGCAACTGAATAAGAAGTTATTTAGGGGTGTTTTTAAGGAAAGGAAATACGTCCTGGACTACGTATTTAACAAATCAGAAGCTTGGTTGAAAGGGTGAGTCGATTAATTTCTATGTCAAACATATTAATACTTATATGTTGTCGTAACCATGTTTGCCTTATATAACTTTTTCTTTTTTTGTAGGGAAGAATTGGCAGTTTTTTCAGACTTTTTCTTCGTGTAACGGGAAGACATGTTAACCCTTGAACCTGGACAGGAAGTTATGAATTCTGTAATCGATTGTTGGTGCCTACTAATCAATAAGATGATGTATGACCAAACCGCACTGCATCCTCCTCTCGTTGTTTCTTCGGGCTTAGTCACACCGTACTTGTCCTATCCTCACTCAATGCAATTTTTATAGTTCCAATTTAATTGTAACGTAAGTTTCTAAATTTAATAGCGCTGCCCTTCGTTTGAACAGAGCCCTGCACTGGATATTTGGAAAGCGAAGAAGAAAGGAATTGTTCTTGACAAAAAGGACGAAATCTGGGCTGGGTGGGATGCTTGGATTCAATCCTGTTTGTCTCCATTTCAACTTGGATCTGATATGGTAAGTGTAAATGTGACCTATTGTGAAGTGTAAAAGTCATCACACCGAAAGTGTATATGTGATTTTCACAGAAAGTGTAAATGCCTGGATGTGATTAAGAAGAAAGTGTAAATGTCATGAAATATGAAGTGTAAATGTGATACATAGTGAAGTGTAAATGTCATGATGTAGTGTAAATGTGATTATATAGAAAGTGTAAATGTGAAGACATAGCAAGTGTAAAGGTGACTAAATAGAAAGTGTAAATGTGAATATATGTAAAGTGTAAATGTCATGACATATGAAGTGTAAACGTGAGACATAGTGAACTGTAAATGTCGTGAGATATTGTGAAGTGTTAATGTAATGAAATATGAAGTGTAAATGTGATACATAGTGAAGTGTAAATGTCATCACATAGGAAGTGTAAATGTGAGATATAGTGAAGTGGAAAAGTTATGACACAGGGAGTGTAAAGGTGACTAAATATGAAGTGTAAATGTCATGACATATATAGTGTAAATGTGTATATGGAAAGTGTAAATGTCATGACACATGGATTGTAAATGTGACGAATTATTGAAAGGGTAAATCTGTATTTTTTACTGAGTGTATCTTTTATGTCTTTTATGTGAAGACATAGCGAGTGTAAAGGTGACTAAATAGAAAGTGTAAATGTCAGCACATATAAAGTGTAAATGTGAATATATGTAAAGTGTAAATGTCATGACATATGAAGTGTAAACGTGAGCCTTAGTGAACTGTAAATGTCGTGAGATATTTGTGAAGTGTAAATGTAATGAAATATAAAGTGTAAATGTGATACATAGTGAAGTGTAAATGTCATCACATAGGAAGTGTAAATGTGAGATATAGTGAAGTGTAAAAGTTATGACACAGGGAGTGTAAAGGTGACTAAATATGAAGTGTAAATGTCATGACATATATAGTGTAAATGTGAATATATGGAAAGTGTAAATGTCATGACACAGGGATTGTAAATGTGACGATTTATTGAAAGTGTAAATGTGTATTTTTTACTGAGTGAATCTTTTATGTCTTTGTTGTCACACCCGCCAGGTCTTCATCCCAATCTTATCTGGCAATAATGATCATTACAGCTGTGCATGCATAAACTTCGTTTCCGAGCAGATAGAGTATTTGGACAACCGTCCATACGACGATGATTTTGAGAAGCTTCTATATTTTGGAATTTCCCGTATTACGGTAATAATTATAAATAGCATACCTTAATTTGTTCTTCAGTGTTGATGTATTCTGGAATTGTAAACACTGTTTTTAAATTGACTTTTTTTTTTAATTTCCTTTTTACAGTGTGATTTAATGGGTGCGTATCTGGAGTCTAAAGGGTTTGTCAGAGGTTCAAAGGTTGCTGGGTTCAAATTTGTGAATGTCGAATTTAAATGGCAAGGTACCGGTTATTCTCAACGTTTGATTGCGGGGTGTACATGATGATACACATGCTTTTCTTTTCAATGGGAAGTCGTTTGATGCGCCTTAGGTGAGAGGGACGTTCTGAACCTCGTCCGTGCTGAAGTGGTGTCGATTCTTATCCTGAGTGACCATAACAAAGTGAGGGAGAGCGTTCGCTCAAGGATAACCCAATTCAGGGAAAAGTATGGTCAAGGTGTGAACCCGGTCTCCAATGTTGCACAGAAGCGGAGCCTGGACGATGAGGAAGAGATTACGTACAGTAAACGTCCCCGTGTTGCAGTCCCACCCCCTAAACGCGTAGAAGGAAGTCCAGTGGTCAATTCTGTAGCCATACAGGCGGAAAGCAGCCCCGCTGTTGTTCAAGCGTCAGCGCAGTCGTCAGGTAGCCAACCTTTGTCAGCCGTACGGAGCCGTCCCCGGGGCGGGGGGGATGGCTTGGGTTGCTCAATTGACTGTGGGGCTGCTGGTACGCAGACTCTTGTTGTCTCGACCTTCTTACGGAACAATCAAAGCTTGGTCAGGGGTATTCGATCACGTCGAAAGCATGCGGTGGACTATTGCTTGTTAGACGACTACAACTTTGAAGATTCGTTAGTACCTGCCAGACTCTTATAACGAGGCCGATTAGTTACGATATTTAATTTGTAACTACTTCTCAATTTCTTACTATTATACGTGTGTTTTATTGCAGTGAATCAATCTCTTAGTACAGTAGGCATGCCGCGCTGCGCCGGTCCGACATCATGACCATGCTTCCTGAGGTTGTAATGTCGCTTGTTGTCATTGAGTCGTGGGCTGTTTTGCTGAACCATTTGGAGTCTGCTGAACACTTACTTCCTAGGATGGCCTTCTTTGGGATACGTCATATGGTACCCCCCCCCCCCCCGCACAAAGCCTAAAAGTTATACATTAGTTCTTACTTTTATTATGTAGTCTCACTCACTCCTCTGAACAGGAATGTATCATGCAGCTTTTGGATATACGTGAAGCGTGGCTCACGATCTAATGACATCACCGATCGATCAGTATCACATTTGGGATACCTTCATCCAGGATTGTGATAAAACTTTCAACCTGAATGCCGAGTTTATCTTCGCACTGTCAACATTGGTGGTCACTTTGCATGCGTGTGTATAAATTTTGGACAACAAACCGTTGATCTCCTTGACTACCAACATCATGCCAACGGGATCGATCAAAATGTGCAATGTTACTCGCCAAGTGGCATCACCGTTAGCGATTATATGGACGTCAGAACGGACAGGGGATATGAGATTACTAGCTTTCAGCATCGGCAAATCCCGTTCAGGCGGCAAACACCCCTTCCTAACATAACAGAATCATGGATTTTCTGTATGATGTATATGCTGATGTACGAGGGTCAACCTTTTGAGCATCCAGACTTGGAGAGGAAGAGGAATCGACGGTACTTGGTAGTCGAGTTGGTGGCGACGCTTGTTCTAGCTGACATAAATGTCAACAGAGACATTTTTGAAGCAAAGTTGAATGGGTTTATCGCTGGAAAAGAAGATTTATGGGCCAAGTTACAAAAGAAGCGCAAAATTAAGGCTGTGTTGTCAAAAAAGTGAACAATTTGTGGACATATTTTTTTTTTAAATGTATTTTGTTTGGCAATCTTGAACTTAGAAAAGAAGGTTTTGTACTGTGGTTTGCAATGTTTGCAAGTGTAAGCTTTACAGTAATGAAGTTTAATGGTAAATTACACTAATGCAGTGTAATGGTTGACTATTTTTTGGCATTTATAATCATAGTTTATTCAAAGTGTAAATGTGACTAAACTGCAAGTGTAACACACTTGTAATTTAGTGACATTTACACTGTAAGTGTAAATGTTAACACACTTAAAGTGTAAATGTGGTGACAGCCCAAGTGTAAATGTGAACAAAAAAAAAAGTGTAAATAAGAACAATTAGGAAGTGTAAATTTGAATATAGGAGAAGTGTAAATGTGAACAAATAAAGTGTAAAACTGTCTAAATTGGAAATGTAAATGTGAAGATATTCAAAGTGTAAATGTGAGGATATAGTATGTGTAAATGTGGAGTTACTGGAAGTGTAAATGTGCTGACATGGGAAGTGTAAATGTTAGCACCAGTTATTTGAAAATAAGTGTAACTGTTACTTGAAATAACATAAGTAATCCAAAATAAGTTCAAGTAACACAATGTTTGGCTATCTAATAAAACAGAGAGATTTTGGTCTTATGACAGTGTAACTCTAACGTTGGTGTTACGAAAATTTACACCAACTGCAGTTCAAAGTTACGCTGCCATGAGACCAATTCCTTATCGCCCGCTCCAGTTATAGCACATCAAAGTTTTAAGTTACACACTCAAAATATATAGAGCAACACTTGTCACTGATCTGACGTCTATTCTTGTTCTGACTCCAGCTCTTCCTCCTCCTCTCCCTCATCCTCTTCTGGTTTAGATGACCCTTCGCACAATGGCGTGTGTGCTGAGAAGGGGTTAGGGCAGTTTCTCTTGTCGTGATTTGTCATTCTCTTGCAATTCTTACACTTACGTTTGGGTTTCCTAGCCAACACCATTGCTTTTGTTTTGGTGACAATCTTTTCCGGTCCCCTTGTTTTTCGAATTCTTTGGTGGCAATATCGTCACTGCCTCACATGCCGTACAATTTAAAAATTTCTCCATTTGTTGATTTTTATTCAACACTTCCCCTAATGGTGACAGGGACTGTTTAAATGATCTTATTACAGCGGAAAAGCTGTCAACATCAGCTATTCCTTTGTCTCGAAGGAGCCCTACAGCTTCATGAACTTCTGACCACATTATTGACATTGCAATTTGTTTTTCATCGATGACTTGCATGTTTTCTGTTCCTTCACCATTAGTATTGAAAATCCTTAATCGGAGATACTCTTTCATCCATCTATTCAGAACATAATCTTCTGGTATAGTCTTTATCCCACTTGCTGAAAAAATCCATTTTATATGGCGGCATAGGATTCCGCTTCTTTCGAACATCGTACAACTGCAGCTTGCTTTACGTGTACCTGTGTCATCAGATAAAGCTAGCATGTAAGTGTGAACGTTAAAAATAGTGTCACTGATGTAAAGTGTAAATGTATTGAATTGTAAAGTGTAAATGTTAAGTTATTAGAAGTGTAAATGTAATGATCTAAAGTGTAAATGTCATGAATTGTAAAGGGTAAATGCTAAGTAATTAGAAGTGTAAATGTAAACTAATAGGAATGTAAATGTTAAGGTACTAGAAGTGTAAATGTTAAGTTATAGGGGATTTAAATGTGTAAATGTCATATGATGTAAAGTGTAAATGTCATGAAATGTAGTGTTAATGTCAATAAGTGGAAAAGTGTAAATGTTAAGGTATAGGAAGTGTAAATGTTAAGGTATTAGAAGTGTAAATGTTAAGTTATAGGGATTTAAATGTGTAAATGTCATATGATGTAAAGTGTAAATGTCATAAAATGTAGTGTAAATGTCAACATGATGTAAAGTGTAAATGTCATAAAATGTACTGTAAATGTCAATAAGTGGAAAAGTGTAAATGTTAAGGTATAGGAAGTATAAATGTCATAGGATGTAAAGTGTAAATGTCATCAATTGTAAAGTGTAAATGCTAAGTAATTAGAAGTATAAATGTAAACTAATAGGAAGTGTAAATGTTAAGGTATTATAAGTGTAAATGTCAAGTTTAAGGGATTTGAATGTGTAAATGTCATATGATGTAAAGTGTAAATGTCATGAAATGTAGTGTGTAAATGCTAAGTAATTAGAAGTGTAAATGTAAACTAATTGGAAGTGTAAATGTTAAGGTATTAGAAGTGTAAATGTTAAGTTATAGGGATTTAAATGTGTAAATGTCATATGATGTAAAGTGTAAATGTCATGAAATGTAGTGTAAATGTCAATAAGTGGAAAAGTGTAAATGTTAAGGTATAGGAAGTGTAAATGTCATATGATGTAAAGTGTAAATGTCATCAATTGTAAAGTGTAAATGTTAAGTTATTAGAATTGTAAATACAAACTAATAGGAAGTGTAAATGTAAACTAATAGGAAGTGTAAATGTTAAGTTATCAGAAGTGTAAATGTTAAGTTATAGGAATTTAAATGAGATAAAAAATGAAAGTGTAAATGTCATAGGAAGTGTAAACTACCTGGACTGTACACAACTTCAAAATTCTTCTTTCTGGTTGAATCTTTGACAGTAGTTACCTCTAGCTCGCCTCTCTCAGTGAAACCTCCTGTTCTACATGCATCAATTGAGAAGATTGCTTCTTGTTTGAATTTGTGGAAAGCTGAATAGGTGTACACCTTTGCAGCATGAATCTCTAATGCCAGATGTGTTGACGCCGTTGCGGACGAGTGCTTATCCATGTTGTCAAGCTGCTTCTGTGTATATCTTTGTTGGTCCATAGCGCTCTCAAAGCGCATCCAAAACTCAACCAACGTTCCTGACTTGTGCTCAAACCTCTTGAAAAAGCTATTTTCGCTCTCTGATCTTTGATTTGTTCTCATAATCGACGCCATCCTCAAGTCTCTGCAATGCGCCATCACCCACTGTCCCCTTATAGCATATGTATCTGCAAACCAATCATTTACGCCAACACCATGATCTTGAATTATTTGCTCCCGGATACCATCAAATTCTCGCCTCAAGCTCATCGTCCCATATAAGGTCATTAATTTTACATATGAACTCATTATAATCGCTTCTCGAGACGCCAAACTTACTTGGCATTTTGTTCATTATATGCCACATACAGAACCGATGGCGCGCTGTCTTGAAAATAAGAGGGACAGATTTGATAATACCTGGGTCCTGATCTGTAATTATGTACTCGGGTTTCTTACCCCCCATTGCTTGTAAAAATCGGCTGAAAACCCAATTAAACGACTCATAATCTTCCCTTGCAACAAGAGCCCCACAGAACGTCACAGATCGTTTATGGTGGTCAACACCTATGAATGGTTGAATACCATAGAATACTTATTGGTGGAGTAAGTTGGGTCGAATGACACCGCATCACCAAAAATTTTGTAATTATCTCGGGCGGTACCGTCCGCCCATATGGCCCTACGTAGGCTGCCATCATCGTCAAGGTCATAGTCAAAGTAGAAACCTGTTCTTGTTTCAGTCATTTCCTTGAAATGGTCAACAAACAACTGACCATCCCGTTCGTGAATGAAACATTTAACATCCCTATGGAAGTTCTTAAAATCATTTAAGCTTGCTCCAATGTTTTCGTATCCATTCACTTGTTCCTTGCAAATTCTGTATGTTTTTGTTGCTCCTATCTTCAGCTGCCAATCAATCATTAACAGATATGTCATATAAATATAACATGAATGGAATTATTTATTTAGTATAGAGAGTGATTATGTATTACAAACCCTTGAGTTTGAAACGATTATCATCTTGTGATAATCTGTTATGTTACGCGACAATTTCTGGAACTCTCTGTCCTTAAGTGAGATAAGGTCGTGATTGTGACCCTCGTGGAACCGGTCAATTAATAAAAGACCATTCTTCATATATAGTCGTATCCTCGCTTTACACCCCACTCTAGTAACCCTGAATATCCTTTGTGACTTCTCCCCATCCAGTGCGTCATCCTGATGTTTTCTGGGCGTCTTGTGAGCGAAACCTTCTCGATTGCAGACGACGAGCTTTGACTTGATCTCACCGCCACGCCATTTTTTTGTTGTGTACCTACGTACATCAAACCCACAAGCAATGGCGTATATCTTATAAAAAGTCACCGCATCCTCAACCCCCCCAAACTCCTGGCCAATGTACGGTGTAAACCTCTTCTCCACCTCCTTACACAGCTCCTGCCTGTCAGGTTGAACCCCATTCTGTTTTACCAAGTCTGTAAATGTGGACAGTGTAAGTGTAAATGTAAATGTCCTCAGATATGAAGTGTAAATGTGTTGTTCTGAAAGTGTAAATGTCATCAAAAGTGTAAATGTCAAAACTATAGTAAAAGTAAACATCCAAAAGTGTAAGTGTAAATGTCAGTACAAACGGAGTGTAAATGTGCTGTTCTGAAAGTGTAAATGTCAACAAAAGTGTAAATGTCAGCAGAAATGCAGTGTACATGTGATGCTTTATAAGTGTATATGTCAACAAAAGTGTAAATGTTTTCAGAATACTAACTCAAATTAAAACTATAATATTAACAATTAAAGGGTGACTATAACAATTAAAAAGTGTAAATGTAAAACTATAGCAAAAAGAGTAAATGTCAACAAAAGTGTAAATGTTGCCAGAATGCTAACTCACATAAAAAATAAACAATAAAAATGCAAAGGTGACTAACAATAAAAAATTGTAAATTTAAAAGTACAGCAAAAGTGTAAACGTCAGCAGTAATGCAGTGTAAATGTGAGGCTTTAAAAGTGTAAATGTCAACAAAAGTGTAAAGACAACAAAAGTGTGTTGACATCCAAATGTGTAGCAGAAAGGAAGTGTAAATGTGATTGTCTGAAAGTGTAAATGTCAACAAAAGTGTAAAAGTACACCAAAAGTGTAAATGTGAGCAGGAATGCAGTGTAAATGTGATGCTTTAAAAGTGTAAATGTCAATAAAAGTGTAAATGTTGTCAGAATGCTAACTCACATAAAAAATATAACAATAAAAATGCAAAGGTGACTATAACAGAAAAAAAGTGTAAATTTAAAAGTACAGGAAAAGTGTAAACGTGAGCAGTAATGCAGTGTAAATGTGAGGCTTTCAAAGTGTAAATGTCATAGAAAGTGCAAATTTTGTCAGAATGCTAACTCACATAAAAAATAGAACAATAAAAAGTGTGAATGTAAAACTATAGGAAAAATGTTCATGTAAATTTTGTCAGAATGCGTTCATGCTAATCCAAACTAAAATTAATGAAAACCCAGCATGAAGATTTATTTCTAACAATCTTCATTCCAAACCCAGTAACAAATAATCAAAACAAGAATGAGCAAATTCGATGACATGCAAAACTGTAGTGATTACCTTCATCCTTCCTATTCAACTGAAAAATATGAAAACGTTACTGAAAAGAATGAATAAAATGAAGAAATACCATTGATGTCATCTATTATTTGCATGTTTACGCTAATTTGGAGGATTTAGAGAGAACTTTAGCTTCGTTTTGAGATGAAAGCACCCAGTTTTAGAGAGAAGAAAGAAAGAAAAAGGTTGGAATTAAGTGTGTTCAGGAAGGAAGAATGTGGGAAGTGGAAACATAGTACAAAGGATATATGGTTTTGTCCGCAGGAAATGATCATTGGTAAGGACAATTTGCAGGAATGGTTGTCCTCTTTCATAGCCAAGCTTTTCCTTTTTTTTTTGGCCTACATTTTGTAAAAAATCTCCACCATAGATGTTGTCCATCTAAGGGTCCTTATAAGGACTTAAGGACTCAAATGAGGTAAGGGACTCATTAGATCTTACCTATATATATATATATATATATATATATATATATATATATATATATATATATATATATATATATATATAGAATTAGGATCAAATGAGTCCACCTCCCTTGGGTGAGTCCATAAGTCCTAATCTTCACCATTAGATTTTAACAAAATCAAAGGTCAAGATTAAATCTCAAAATGGAGGCCCTATATAAAAGCACTACCAAACCCTAAAAATTTCATTTTTCTGCCTCACAATCACATTCTCACTTCTCTCTCTTCCTCCCCACCTTCTCTCTACAACTCCGCAGCCACCACCGAGCACGTTCGCCCCCGCTCACCACCGCCACTGCTCACCACCACTACCTCCTCCTTTATCCTCTTTTCTTACACTCTCACCACCACCACCTCCCCCGCGGGCCTCTCTGTCTCACGGACCACTACCACGACGTCCACCCACAAGATCTACTTCCTCTCTGCATCACGGCCGCGCTTCTGCCGCAGCCTTCTCATCTCTCTCTCTCTTTTTTTTTTTTTCAGATTTGTTGTTGGTGGGTCAAGTGTGGGGCTAGTGATGGTGGTGTTGTCGTGGTGGAGGTTGGTGTCAGGCCGCCACCGCCTCCTTGTTTCTTTGTTTTTTTTTTTTTCAGATTGGTGGTTGCTTGGTGTTGGTGTGTCGTTGTCGGCCATGTCCTTTTTTTTTCAGATCTGATTTGCGCATGGTGATGGTTGCTTCCCTTTTTTTTTTTTTTTTTTTTTTCATATTGGTGGTGCGTGATGGCGGTGGAGGTATTGTCGGTGTTGGTGGTCATTGTTGCTTGCGCGCCTATTTCCTTTCTTTTTTTTTTTTTTTTTTTTTTTTTTTTTTTTTTCTTTTTCAGATCTTTCTCGCCTCTTTCCCTTTTTTTTTTTTTTTTTTTTCATAGTGGTGGTGCGTGATGGCGGTTGTCGCAGGGGGACGCCATGGCTGGTGGTCAGAGGCGGTGGCGGTGGTCTCATGGTCATGGGTTGGGTGGTTGGAGTTGGTGATGTTGGTGGTTATTAAAATAAAGTTTCAGCAGCATGTGTTAAAGTTACATTTATATGGACTAAAGTTACGTTTATATGGACTAAAGTTGCGCTTATATGGACTCAAAGTTACGTTGATATGGACTAATTATATTTATTAAGGACATAAATTAAAGTTAACTTTATATGGACTAAAGTTTCACTTTAAAGCATTAAAATTTCACTCGTATATCATTAAAGTTACAGTTAAAAATTAGTTAAATTAAATAAATATTAGTCCCAAGTACATTATTTCATAAAAACAAATTTTTATATTAAAAAATGGTCTAAAAAAATTAAAGTTACACATTTTAGCATTAAAGTTTCAGTCGTAAAACATTAAAGTTATATTCAAAAAATAACAATTTAAAAAAATTATAAACCAGTAAAATTAACTAAATTCAAATTTTTATATTTTATATTGTCTAAAAAATTAAAGTTTCAATTTTTAGCATTAAAGTTTCATTCGTAAAACATTAAAGTTATATTTATAAATTTGTAAAAATAAATAAATTTAACGTTTAATATTAAAAATTAGTTAAAAAAATTAAAGTTTCAATTTTTAGCATTAAAGTTTCATTCGTAAAACATTAAAGTTATATTTATAAATCTGTAAAAATAAATAAATTCAAAGTTTAATATTAAAAATTAGTTAAAAAAATTAAAGTTTCAATTTTTAGCATTAAAGTTTCATTCGTAGAACATTAAAGTTACATTTATAAATCTGTAAAATTAAATAAATTCAAATTTTAATATTAGAAATTGGCCAAAAAAATTAAAGTTTTAACTTTTAGTATTAAAATTTCATTCATAAAAGTTAAACTTATAATTGTAAAGAATTAAAGTTAAACTAATAAATTAAAGTTTCAGTTATAAAACATTAAAGTTTTCATCTTAGAATTGTAAAATCTCAACCATCAATTTTAGAGATCAATGGCTAGGATTGGGACTTAGTGGACTCACCATTTTAGGTGGACTCATTAGAACTTGCCTCTATATATATATATATATATAGGAATGAGATCATGTGAGGATACACTATCTTTTTGAGGATTGAGGATTTCGTTACAATATCACAGGTTGTTCGAAACAATATCACACGAAAAAAATAGCTGCGCAAAAAAAAAAAAAAAAAAAAAAAATTTATAAATTTTTTTTTTTTTGGACAAGTCTGCTTTTTTTCGTGATATTCAATACAATATCACAGGTTGTTCGAAACAATATCACACGAAAAAAATAGCTGCGCAAAAAAAAAATTTTTTTTTTTTTTTTATTAAAATTTTTTTTTGGACAAGTCTGATTTTTTTCGTGATATTCAATACAATATCACAGGTTGTTCGAAACAATATCACACGAAAAAAAATAGCTGCGCAAAAAAAAAAAAAAAAAAATTATAATTTTTTTTTTTGGACAAGTCTGATTTTTTTCCGTGATATTCAATACAATATCACAGGTTGTTCGAAACAATATCACACGAAAAAAATAGATGCGCAAAAAAAAATAATTTTTTTTTTTTTTGGATAAGTCTGATTTTTTTCGTGATATTGTATTGAAGAACCCGTGATATTGTATTGCAATCCTCAATCCTCAAATATTTAGCCGTCCTCACCGGATCCCGCCTCTATATATATATATAAGAAGGTTGAACTCTTTTAGTTGATGAGTTTCTATAAAAGCGTAAAATACCATGGTAAAGAAATTGGCTCGAAATACACCGTTAATTAATTAGGTTGATAATATTATTAAAAAAAAAATTAATTAGGTCCAAACTCTGATCCCTGAATGCTTCAAAGCGACCCAAAATGAACCAAACAATAGATATTAAGTCATATTAGTGTTATATACATCAAAACACGGGGATATAGCAAATTACCCTCATAACTTATGTACTATGTGCAATTCAACCCCTTAAGTTTCACTTGTAGCAAATTACCCCCATAACCCAAAATGTTTATTTGTCTACCATTTTTTTTTTAACTAAAACCTATTATTTTCTATTATAAAAATCATTTTAAATATATCTACTAAAAATTAAATACAATATTTACATATTCAACAAAAAAATGTGAACCAAATTTAAGATCAAAAAAACTTTGGGCTTGTAACTTTTCAATGTAACTTGACTAAAAAAAAATTCTCATATTATGAATATTTTTTCACCAAAAAAAAAAAATTGAACATGCTTTCTAATAATTAGGAATTTTAGGATTAATATTTGATCAATAATTTTGACCTTTAATAATAGTAAATATATTTAATTTAGTAAATTTCGTTAATTTCATTATTAAAAATAAGATACGTGGTGAATTGCACATAAGAGAAACTTATGAGGCCTATTTGCTACATTTATAAGTTAAGAGGTTTAATTGCACATAGTATCAAACTTATGGGGGTGATTTGCTATATTTCCCATCACCATAGTGAGCAATGTTGGTTACAATTATCCCAAATAAAAAGTTAAATTTACAAAATAGTATTTATTAATCAAAATAGTACAAACTAAAGTGTTAATCATGAACCTGAAATCGACTCGACCCATAATGATTAACACCCGAAAGTGACCCGATCCGAAGTAACCCGAAAACAGGTCATCCGAAACCCAAAATTACCTGATCCAAATATAATATGACAGACTCAAACTGACCCGACCCAAAGTAACCCGACTCATACCCGACCCAATTGACCCATTTACCACCTCTAGTCCAAAAAGGTGAAAATCCGAAATATATTACTTACTCGTACCAGCCCATTCCAAACTTCAAAGTTTGGGCTTGCAAGATCCCAATCGCACATTCTAAAACCCTATTTGACCCTTTATATAACTTAACCCAAAAAATACACCACTACCATTTCTCATTTTCTCTTTCCCTCACCGCCTCACCTCTAAGACCTTCCCCAAGCAAGGGTGACGCTAATTAGGTCGCGACTCGGTTTTACTCTTAATATTACCTTATTAACCTTGACCCACTTTTACCCTCCCAAGCAGAAGGTCACGACCTAGGTCATCAAGTCAATCATTTCACACTTTCCAACAATTTCAATCATCTCTCACATTATTTACTTTATTTGTTAAAATGTTAAAATTATCTGTTTTACAAAAATCGAGTGGGATTTATTGCCTTTCTTCACCAATTTAACCATTAGGTAATTTCTTTATATCGAAAGTATATTACATGATCTTAAAAATATTTAATTCTTTCAATTGGTCATATCTATTTTAGAATTTTTGCTGTTTTTTTTTTTATAAAAAAAAACATTCCTAATACTTTTTCTTAGTATATTTTTATGCTCAAATCCACGCCATTTGATTTTTTTTCATGTTTAGAATTCGATTTTTTTATGTTTATAATTTTGTTTTAAAATTTTAAGGATGGTATGATTTAAGGACGATGGACTATTGACAATTGTTTAAAGTGGCCAATTTAATCATATTATATAATTATTATAATTGTAAAGATGTAAATTTGTATATTTAATATTTGTATTTTCAATATGTGTTGATACATGCATTTACATAGTCTTTTTTGGCCTCTTATGCACGCATTTCCATGTAATTCTTGTAGTATTAAGCTACGAAAAGCCCCGAAAGTAGCGGAATCATGCCTTTTTCTTCCCCTTAGCACGCATTTATGGAGATGGAAGAATTGAAGCGGAATTGCCTTTGCCTCGGGAGACGTGAAGTGGTCTCGGAAGCTAACCAACGAAGTAAGGAGCTGTTTCAGTGGCGTTCACCTCGATCGAAGGCTTTTGTTAGCCTTTCTTTTCGAGCGAGTAGATATGGGTGGTGAGAAGACCTCGATCGAGACCCTGTTGTTCTCGATCGAGAGGTGCTATTTTGGAGGTTATCGATTGAGAACATTGTCTATTCGATCGAGAGGTTTTGCTGGAATAATGTTCGATCGAGAAGAATGAAAGTACTCGATCGAGCACTTTGCTATTTTATCGCGAGGACTTATTTATTTTGTTAATTACGTGTTTAATAAATCAATCAATATATATAACTAAAAGAGGCTTTTTTTTTTTCTAATTATACTATCAACATTAGAATTAAGAGACAATTAATTGCTTACAATTTTTCTATTATAATTAGGAATATAATTTTCCTATTAGAAATGAGAATTAATTAATTAATTTACAATTTTCCTATTAGGAATAGGAAATAAATTAACAATTTATTAAGGCTTTTTTAATTAATTAATTTATAATTTTCCTATTAGGAATAGGAAATAAATTAACAATTTATTAAGGCTTTTTTTCCTAATTATACTATTAGAATTAGGAGATAATAACTATTTAAAAATTTTCTATTATAATTAGGAGTATGATTTTCCTATTATAACTGAGAATTAATTAATTATTTTACAATTTTATTATTATAAACATGAAATAAATTAATTATCTACAATTTATTAATATTAAAAAATTATTCATTAGTATTTGTTCACTTTTTTATTAAATTAGAAAGAAAACAAACCTTTGTTCTATTATAATATCCAATTTTATAACAACTTCCGATTAAAAAAATGAGGTATTATGAGGCTAAAAGGCCTTAGGCTGAATTGGGTTGTGACAAATGTGCAAGCATAATACGTACTACATGGAATTTACTCATGTAAAGAGTAAAATGAACGCTGAAATATGCCCCTATGTCTTTTGTTATTGCTAATGCCATATTTAATTATACATAATACGAAGTTTATTTTTCAAATGTCATAAGTATTTCTCCTACTAATTTTAAAGTTATTTCCCTCACAATACATTTCAACTTTATATTGATAATTTATCATATTATGATAAATGAGTAAATTGTTTTGAAAAACTTTATTGTGCGATTGTTTTACAATTTAAAGTAAAAATGGTACCACGAGTAATAAAATAGATTTGAATGAGGCTTGAAGGTAAATTAGATACATTAAAAAAAAATTCATGTAAAACACATAAAAGGGTAAGAGTAGTTTTTCCCTAACATAGTGAAGACTAGGGATGGCAATGGGTAGGGTCCGCCTAGATCCGGACCCGGACCCAAGATTTTTCCTTTGGACCCGTACCCGACCCAGACCCGCAAGGGTCGAAAATTTGAGGACCCATACCCGGACCTATGGGTAAGGGTAGGGTCTGGGTCTACCCGCGGGTCCGAGTTTCAGCCACTTTAGTAACAGGATTAACAGTTATGGGGTCTATAATATTAAAAAAAAATTCATACTACTTTAACATTATAAGTTTATTAATCTCTATTGTATACTACCAAATCCAATATACATACCAAATAGATTAAGAAAGACAAAGAAGACCTAAATTAATTTTACATCCAAATACATGTGAAAGAATTAAACTCGGAACCCAAAAATCAATACCGTACTTGATAGCCGTCTCCATCTGACCGTCGCTGGCTGCCGTTAATGGTGTTGTCGGTCGCCGCCTATTAGAGAGATGGTTGTCAGTCGCGTATCAGTGCTGTGGTGGTGGTTTTCTTTCGTCAGTGGTGGAGTGGTGGTATTGTCAGAAGAGTTTGGTTGGGTTTTATCACTTTATGGGATGAAGGAAGAGAAAGAGACTTTAGTTGGGTTTCTACGATGCAAAGATGAATTCAGAAAAGTTGTGATTTTTTTTTTTTTTTTTTTTTTTATAATAAAGGGTCTAAGGGTCGGGTATGGGTCTCATAACTTAGACCCGGACCCGGACCCGAAATATTTTCTTAAGACCCATACCCGACCCATACCCATTGGGTTTGAAAAAATGAGACCCATACCCGACCCATTAGGGTCCGACCTTCAAGGTCTGGGTCGGGTCCCCGACCCACTGCCATCCCTAGTGAAGACCGTCTCTCTCAAGCTTTTCTTCTGACAAATTTACAAGCATAAAAAACGGTACTATTCAATTATATGGAGCAAACTAATTATATGTTGATGCTATAATTTTTTTTGGTGTAAATTGAGCACATCATCATCACTATAATTTAGGGAGAGATATGAATTGAGGAAGTGTGAGACATATTCGTCATGCATAATACGATGCTTTAACCACCTTTAGTCAAAAATATAAAAAAAAATTAAAAAAATTTAAAACTAAAAAGGGGTCACGTACTTGCCAACTCTTCTATAGTTCTCTACCGCATTAATATTCTCATAAAGTTTATGACATTATATTATATTAATAAAAAAAATGATTATACTGCTTCGTACAATTTATGATTTATAACTTTTAGCTAACTTATTTGAACTTGCTTAAATTTATATATTTTAAGTGAAGAATATTAATTATAAATAGGGTAAATTGATAACTTATACCTAATATAATACAAATTTTCAAATCTTATACCTAAGATAACTTTCTTTTAAAACTTATACCTACAATCCTATTTTCTAACATACTTAATACCAATTTTCAAAAAAAAAAAATGAATAAACAATTTTGCCCTTACTAATTAAACGTAACAATTCTTTGTTCCATAATCGACATCTCCACCATAAGCATCACTAGTTATTAGCAACACCCCCACCAACGCCGGCATCGATGCTAGCACCACCGCCTCGCTGATGTTCACTCATCGACAACCCGTTCTAATCACACCGCTCCCAATCAGCCAAACATCCATAACCCCCAAACCCTAACCCCAATTGCAGAACACAAACACTTCTTCTTCCTCAATGGAGAAACCAATCCATTAACGTCGTCACCATCGCTCTCCATTGCCGCTGCCAACACTCCTCGACATTTACACACACAAAATCACCTCAAAAAATAGTTTAAATATAAGCTGAATTTTCCATATTCTTCAATAATTTCATCTAGTTTCTCTTATATATCCCAAAGATTTGATCGTTTTTGTTTACCATGATAGTTGATGTAACAATTGAAGAAATCCAGAAGTAATAAGTCAATTGTTTCTCACAAGAAGATACTAAAATGGTCCATGGAAATAAAGGGAAAAATCTGAAAAAAAAAACCCAAAAATGAGGAGAATGAGCCAAAACCTCCGTTGATTGAGAAGAGCAATTCGTACAGTGATGGTTTGGTGGAAAAAGAGGTGGTTTGTTGTTGTGGTGATGGTGGTGGTGGTGGGGGTGAGGTATACGTTGTGGGGTTTGAGGTTAGTGAGTTAATGTGGTGTGAAATGGTTGATTGGTTAATTAATAAGGGTAAAACGGTCAAATTATGTCTAATTTTGAGATTTGGTATCAAATTTGGAAGAAAAAATGATTTCAGGTATAAGTTTTGAAAGAAAGTTATCTTAGGTATAAGTTTTAAAAAGTGTGGTTATTGTAGGTATAAGTTATCAATTTACCCTTATAAATATGATAAAGATAAAGTTTGATCTTTAATTTCCTCAGAGATAAAAAAATTCAATTTTTATTTTCTTATAATATACTAATGAAAGGTCATATTGTAAACCGGGAAATTACACCACAATCTACTATTTTAATATGTCGATGATCAACACTCAGATAGCACATTTGTTATTTAAATGCTAAAAAAAAATGTTCAATCTGTCTTTATCAAACAAAACCTAAGTTTCTGCAATTTTTTCTCATGTTCAATTTAATCTTTACGGGATGTAAAAATGATGAAGTTCAGAAAGTAGCGGTTAGTTTTCTGTTAGTTAGATGGACTTTTCAAGAGAGAGATGAAAGCTTTGCATTTTAGACTGTTTTATGTGTGAACCGAAGGGATTAAGTAGTGGGATAAAGGTTGTTTTGAGTGGGAATGAGGTTGATTGCGACGAGTTGGTTAACTAAAGTTTTTCCTTACTAGATCTAAAAAGGAGATAATAATTATGAGATAATAAAATTTGAAGAAAAAAAGACAATAAAAATGAGATGGATGTAGTAAGATTTATTTATGCAAAATGAAATAAATAGCAAAGTTCGTGTATATATATAATATTCAAACTTATTCAGTTTACAAACATAATGCCCAAACACTTTGTTTGAGTATCTGGAATAGAGGTAGGGGAGAGGACGAGAAAAAGACTAGGAAGGGAAAGAGAGAGAGAGAGAGATAAGAGGGAAGATTGCATCTTAAACTTTTCTTTGTTGAAGGAGAAATAGTGATACGACTCATTTAGTCGTAGCTATTTGCAGCGATTTAGTATGGTTTTAAAGGCTTGGAGTAGTATTATGAAGCTTAATTGTAGGTTATTTGTTAGTGAGCTTTGGTTAGCTATTGAGCCGGTTTTACAAGTTTAAAACGGAGTCCAAGTCTGAGGAGAGATGGTCCCGGATACCTATGGAGATACCTGAGACGTGTGCGCTTAAGGTGCGCTAATTGAGCGCGCATAAATCAAAAGAAAAGGGATGCTGCAGCAGCTATTGCGTGACCTGTGTTCAACCTGCATTCGAGCTATGCGCGATCTGTGCGCGACCTGTGCGCGTGCCTTCTGTTTCAGCATCCCATGTTTTGTTTCCTTATTTGACTCGGTTTGTTCCGATGAATTTTATTATTATTATTATTATTATTATTATTATTATTTTTTTTTTTTTTTTTTTTTTTTTGCAGAAAGATTAGGATCTATTCTCATTAAATGAATCAAAGGGGTACAGATCCGAAGTCCATCAATCTACAAGGGAGCCAGTGAGGCCACCTAAATAAAAATAAAAATAACAAGCCTAAACAAGAAAGCCCAAAATTAAGAAGTAAAGCTAACACAAGATTGGACTCTAATGCTAACTAAATATTGAGTTTGCCATATTAAAGCAGCAGGAGAGGAGTCTATCCCCTTGAAGATCCTTCTATTGCGTTCCCTCCAAATAAGGTAGATGACACACAACAAAAGGCATCTCCTTTTTCGTTTAACAAGAGTCGACCCTCTGTTATAGAGCTTATACCACCGAAGAATCTGAGATAAACTAGCCTGAAATGGCACCTGCACCCAACGGAGACCAAACCAGGACCTCAGCAGAGAAGGAGCATTCAAAGAAGAGATGGCCAGCCGTTTCAGCAGCACTCTCACACAGTGCACACCTGTTAACAAGCACCATCCCTCTTTTACAAAGATTATCCACCGTGGGCAAACGATTCTCAGCAGCCAAAAGCCCAATGAACGAGTGCTTAGGGATGTTAAGAGAGTCACCCAGAGTCCTGTGATATGGGAAAACAGGGCCTTTGTTTCTCAAGCCATCATAAACCAAAGTTTTGTAGTCAGGTGCAAGCAAGAGCTGTTTGGCTTGCTGAATGCCACCAGTGAAAGAGATAAGGTAATCCCTGCAAGCAATGATATTACCCCAAAACCAAGAGTGTGCAGCAGTTATTTGGAAGCTCCAGAAGTTAACACTTTTGAGAATATAAGCATTAACCCATTGAACCCAAATATTTGGAGCTGCAGAATCAAGCTTTAAAATCCACCCCATCATATGTGCTTTATTCCAACTCAGGATCTCCTTTATATCAACCCCTCCTTCCTGTCTTGGCCTACATAAGCTTTCCCAACTTTTGAAAACCATCCTTCTTTTGCCATCATCAATCCCCCAGAGAAAGTCTTTACAGATTTTGTGAATCTTCTTTGCTATACCTTTAGGCAAAAGGATACTAGCTCCCCAAAAATTGTGGATCCCAAAGATAACTGAGTTAATAAGAGCCACCTTCCCTGCATAGCTCAGAGTAGTATTAGCCCAATGATTAATGTAGCTTCTGACCTTGTCCATCATAGGGATAAACATCTTTTGAGTTAACCTTGCTCCAAATAAAGGAATGCCTAAGTACCTCACTGGAAAATCACCCTCAACATAACCAGTGGAATCAAGAATAAGCTGTTTGAGATGAGGATTGACCCCTCCAAAGTACAAATTAGATTTCATAGGATTTACTCTTAACCCAGAATAACCAAAAAGAGAGAAAGACACTTATTAACAGCTTGAATAGAGGGGAGATCTCCCCTAGTGAAAATCAACAAATCATCAGCAAAAACCAAGTGAGTGAGCTGAACTTTAACACACTTGGGGTGGTAGGAAAAGCCTGGATAGGAAGGAAGCTGCCTCAAAATCCTAGACAAGACCTCCATACATAAGGTGAAGAGATAAGGAGACAAAGGATCACCCTGCCTCAAGCCCCTTTTTCCAGGAAAATACCCCTCAGTTGAGCCATTTACATTGAGAGAAAAATAGGAGGTGGTAATACAAGAAATGACCCAATGAGAAAATTTTTTAGGGAAGCCAAACCTTTGCAGACATTGAGTCAAGAAGCTCCAATTAACTGAATCAAAGGCTTTTTGAATATCAACCTTTAAAATGCATCTTGGGGTCAACAAGCTTCGATTATACTTAAAAGCCAACTCGTGGGCTAGCATAGTGTTATCAAACAGGTCCCTCCCTTCTATAAAAGCGGCTTGCTCCAAACCAACTATGTCTCCCAACACAGTCTTCATCCTGTTAGCCAAAATTTTACTGACAGTCTTATAGAATACTGTACAACAAGATATTGGCCTGAAATCAGAGACAAATTGAGGGGCATCCTTCTTAGGAATTAAAGCAATAAGAGTAGAGTTGGCAGCTCTTGGCATTTTCCCAGTAGTAAAGAACTCCATCACAGCAGCATTGAAAGCAGGACCTGTGACCTCCCAAGTATCCTTAAAAAACCCAGAAGAATAGCCATCCACTCCAGGACTTTTATTCTGGTCAATGGGAAGAGAGCATCCTTGATTTCCTTTGGGGTAACCATAGTATCCAAAGAATGAGGGTTCTGGAGAATGTTGTTGGTGAATAAATCAGCAGGGAGGGGCTGAACAGGCTCCTCAGAACCAAGAAGAGAAGTATAGAAATCCAGGAATGCCAAGGCAACATCAGCATGGCCAGTACAAATAGTTCCATGAATGTCTTTGATCAGCCCAATTGTATTCCTACACTTTCGAGCAGCAATGTTAGCATAGAAATACCTTGTATTAGCATCACTATACTTAACATGGTGCACTTTAGCCTTCTGAACTAAGACTCTCATTTCAGCTTTCTTCATTTTCATATAAGTATTAGACAGCTGTTTTTCCTGCCCAAGAAAAGATGAGTCCAGGGGAGAGGATTGGAGGAGAGTCTGACAAATTGTCAAAGCTTCTTTTGCGACAATCACTCTTTGAGTAATACCAGAAAACTCTTTCTTATGAATAGCCCTGAGATGACTTCTTAGCCCTTTCAACTTGGAGAATAGACCAAAGATTTGTGAGCCAGTAGAAGGGAGACTCCATTGATCAGCAATTAGCTGGCGGAAGCCAGTAGAGAGGGACCAGCAATTAAGATATTTAAAAGACCTGATGGGAGAAAAGGAGGTGGCTGTGTTGAGTACAATAACAGCATGGTCAGAAACTCCTGCTGGAAGAAAAGAGACCACAGAAGATGTTATAGTAGTATACCATCCAGGATTAACCAATAGTCTGTCCAACTTTGCCCATTTAGGAGAGAGCTCCTGCTTATTATGCCAAGTAAAAAGCCCTCCTGTGTAAGGGTGATCAGACAAAGCACAGTATTGAAGGCAATCACGAAATTCTTCCATTTCTCTATCATGGATAGCACACCCAGCCCTTTCATCAGCACTAAGAGAGACATTAAAGTCTCCCAGACAAACCCAAGGAGAGTGAATACCTTGTGAGATAGCTCTTAAACTGTCCCACAATATTCTTCTTTCAGAAGCTCTATTAAAAGCATAAATAAAGGTAACTTCAATCTTAACCTGGCTAGCATGATGAAGCAAAGAACAATGGAGAAACTGAGCCCCACTAGCTAGCACTTGAACTTGCACAGAGACAGGATTCCACATAACCCAGAGCCTACCCCCAGAATGCTGATCATAGTTGGTAATCAGCTGATAATTAGGGAATTTTTTCCTATGAATAAAACCAGAGACATGCTGTTTAACATGTGTTTCAATAATAACTCCACAGTCAACCTTGTGAGAACGCAAGAAGCCTAAAACCTCCTGTTTGTTTTAGGGGTCACCATCCCCTCACATTCCAGGAGGAAATGATCATTGAGATGATAGAGGGGGTGGCTGACCACCAGGGTCAATCTCCATAACAATGCCCTCATTTAAGACTAAGTGAACCTGATCCTGTTCCACCTCTAAACAGACTGAAATTGGGGTTTCAGTGGCCAGTGCTGCATATTGGTTAGCTAAATCAGTCACCACTGAGTCAGCAGCAGGAATTTTCTTTGGAGTACTCTTCTTGGGAGGAGCCTTAGTAAAACCATCTGCATCCTTACTAGTGACAGTCTCCACTGGTTCAATAATGGGTTGCTTAGGTTTAAAAACTTGCCTAGGTTTGTTCCTACTACATCTATCCTGGGTATGCCCAATTTTCTTACAAGAGTGACAAAAATGAGGCACCCATTCATAATCAATCTTTTGCAAGACTGTACCTCTGTAGGGGGTTTGAAGAGTCATACCTCTAGGCAAATCCTTTGAGAGATCAACCTCCACCAAGATACGAGCAAAAGCAATCTTACTCTTAAGGGTGGTAGGTTCATCAGCACAAATGGGTTTTCCAACAAAACTAGCCACTTTACTCAAGGCAGTTTGAGACCAAAAACAAGGGTCAAGGTTAGGAAACAAGACCCAGATGGGGACAGTTGTGATCTCAGCTAATTCCTCTGCAACAGTAGGGGACCAGGATTTGAAAATCAATGGGTAACCATTAACATTCCAAGAGTCAGCCTGAACCTTTGTCATATCTTCCTTAGTAAGAAAACGAAAATAATACCACCCACGAGAAAAATAGAGAATTTCAGGCGGAGTAATATGATTCCAATTCTTAGAGACCAGAGAATTAAGTTCCACAATTGACGTTTTCTTACCCATAACAGTACCAACAAGAGTTGTGCTCCAGTATTCTACTTCATCAGCAATATCAGCCTCATTAATAATAACCTCAGACTCGTTTCCTTTAACAAATGACAGAGACATTCCCTTACTAGAAGATTTTAGGGTTTGGGCATAGGGCTTTTTCAGAGGAGGGTTACCAGCAGGAACATTAACCACAGGAGTAGCCACTTTAGAAACCACAGGAGTAGGAGTTACCTGTACCACAGAAGGCGATGCTTCCTTCACTGGGGGAGAACCAGAAGTAATCGACGGATTAACAAGGAAATCCCCTAAATTCGCGGATTTAGGAGAACGAGTACCAACAGCCTCATGTCCTGCAGTATCTTTTTCATTAGATCTAGTATTACGACCTACGGCCGGATATTTGGGCGGCCGGCCCCTCGGCATAACGGCGGCGATCCCTCAGAAGAGAAGGGGAGTGAACCACTCAATCGCTTTTTTCAGAGAGTTTGTAGAGAGAGAAAGAAGAGAGAGACCGGAATTTTATTATTATTATTATTATTATTATTATTATTATTATTATTATTATTATTATTATTATTATTATTATTATTATTATTATTATTATAATTATTATTATTATTATTATTATTATTATTATTATTATTTTTAGTACTTTATTTCCTACTTTAATTATTTACCTTATTACTATATAACTTTAGAGGGGAATTTTAGTGAAAGACTGACACAACTTTGAGAGGAAAAAAAACCCTATTATTGTTATTAGCAGACGATGTGTAACTAATCTTTCTTCTTGGATTCAAGCAATTTGAAGCGCTCATAATACGATTGTGAGTTTGAATGTTTTAATTTCTTGTCTTGATTATTGTGAATTGCTTAGTTATTAATTTTATAAATGTCGATTGATTATTACTAGGTGTACAACTAGTGATTGATTTCTTCATTCTATTGTTAGTATTGTTAATTGAATAGGATTTATTGATTAACTCTACGCTAGTAACAACTAGGAATTAATATTGAACGGGATACGTTGATATTAGTACTTAGAAGCGATTCACATAAATATCTAAAGTGCAACTGGATTGTATGCATTATTTATTCTCTATCGAGTTCTCTATTTTATATTGCTGCTGTTGAATTAAATCTTGAACTGGATTGTTAAGGTTGTTTAACAGTTAGGGTTGATTAAGAACGTTATTCGTTTTAATTAACTATTCTTAAAGAGAATTGGAATTTGTCATTCACGATAGAGTAATCAAGATTAGTAATTGAAACCGTCTTACAGTGATCACTTGTTATTGAGTGTGGATATATGCTTGGCTCTAAGACCCTTTTAAATCATTTGATACACCGAAAGTCATTACTTTTATTACTCAATTTGCATTAGCTATTAATCTTAGTTAATTAGAAAATCAACTCAAATCCCCCCTTTTTGTTACTACGATTTTTAATTACATTAAAGATCGACCTTTCCTATATTATAATTTACATAAATTGTTAATCTGATTCCCTTGGGTTCGACCCTTATTTCCGCTTTACTACTGTTTAGTATTTGGATTTAAGTGATATAAATTGTTAATTTGAGGCATACGACTTTAGCCTGTCAAATTTTGACGCCGTTGCCGGGGAATTGGCATTAATTATTTTTGTGTTTTAGTGTAGGTTTATGCATAATACTCGTATTTCTAACCTGATTCTCGAGCCTTTCAATCCAGAGATTGAGCATACTCTTTTCAGGTTACGAAAGAACAAACGAGGTGCAATAGTAGCTGTTCCTGAAAACAGCGAGTTCAACGATCTACATTCAGACTCTGAAATTTCTGAACAACCCGAACCTTTGAATATGGCTAGAGAAACCCGCACTCTAAGGGAGCTCACAGCTCCAAATCTTAACGTTCAACCATTGTGCATCACTTTTCCAGCATTGGATGATGGAGTTACTTTTGAACTGAAATCTGGTTTGATACATCAATTACCAAGTTTCAGTGTTATGAGCATTGAGGATCCGAATAAGCATCTTTCAGACTTTCATATTGTGTGCACTGGTATGAAGCCACCTGCTATTACTAACGAGCAGTTGAAATTGAAAGCATTTACTTTCACCTTAAAGGACAATGCGAGAGACTGGTTAAACTATCTCCCACTGGGAAGTATCACTACTTGGGTAGGTATGAAGAAGGCGTTATTGGAGAAATTTTTTCCTCCTTCTCGATCATCTCAGCTGAAAAGAGCCATCAATAATGTTGAACAGCAAGACGAGGAAACTATGTATGAGTATCTTGAGAAATTTAAGAAGCTCTGTGCTAGTTTCCCTTACCATGGTTACTCTGATCAGGATCTCATTATGTATTTTTGTGGTGAACTGAACCAAGATGACCTTCGCATGATTCACTCTGCTTGTGGAGGAAATATAGCCAACAAAAATCCAGATGAGGCTTGGGAGGTTATTTCAGAGCTAGCTGAGACCTCTAGACAGTTTGAGAGGAAACCATCACGAAGAGGAGTGAATGCTATGGGTGTTAGTCTTGGTTTAGGGGAAAAGGTTGATAATATTGTTTCCACTCTCTATGACATGTTATCTGGGAGACAAATGGCTACTGTTTGTGGTATATGCGCTATTGAGGGTCACCCTAATGATTTGTGTCCTTACTTGCGAGAAAGTGGCCAAGAAGAAGTGAATGGTGTTTGGGAGAGTACTACAAATAACAGGAAATTGGATCCATATTCTAAGACCTATAATGAAGGAAGGAAGGCTCACCTTAACTTTTGTTGGGGAAATTTTCAAGCCAGTTCATCGTCTGGCCCTCCTAGAGGTCAGTTTCTCCAAAGACCACAAGCACAACATGTAATACCCGCCCTTTTTGAGACCTTTTAACCAGCGTCGACTGACCTTGGGAGCGGGAATAGCCTTAGAAGTGAGTGCCAAAATCATCTTAGGTTGCGTGTTAAGAGTGGTACTCGACAGAGTTGAGGCTACTCGATCGAGTAGCTAGGTTACTCGATCGAGTAGGGGGCCACTCGATCGAGTATGTTGGGTACTCGATCGAGTACCGAGTTTTCAGCGAGGGTTTTATATCGCGTTTTGTTAAATCCGCATATCACTTCCGCCACTTTCCTCCTATCCTTCAGTCGCCTCTTTCCCTTCCCTTCACCTCAAAACCTCCATGGAAGCCTTTTTGAAGATCCTTGTGCCTTAGGAAAGCGTCACTTGAGTCGGGTAGCGGTCTTTTGCTGAGTTTCTCCCTATAGGTATGTCATAATCATCAATGGTGTCCTTGTTCTTTACTGTTAGGGTTTGCTTTTTAGTAATAGATGATTGTATTGTGGTTATAGGCTTTGCTTGATCGCTGGATGTGTTGTTTGTCGACATGGATTGGTTGCAGTTGCTTAAAGGTAGGTTCGCCTACTCAGTTTCTGTAGATGGTCTAGTATGTCAGTCGTTGTGGTTGTATTGTGATTGCTTAGTATATGGTAGTTGTATTGTGACGGTTGTGATAACGATTGTGGTTGGTTGTTTCTGGTTCTCGAGGTGTGTCCTCGGTTGAGTGAGGTCACTTGCGGGAGTGGCTTCACGCCCTAGTTTCTCCTTCTGTGGAACCCGCCACAGAAGGGATGTGCACATTAATGGACAGGGTTATCGCTCATTATGAGGAGCGGGGATTTGGTGGGAATGGCTGCGGTCCCCCACTGGCAGGATTGGTCCAGTGGACAGTCAGTGACAGAGTTGGTTGGGTTATCGTGTTTGTGTTGGAGACTGATAGCATTGTTTGTATTGGTAATTGTAGTTGCCGTTGTCGTATCTTATCTCAGTACTGACCTTGTGTGGTTGTTTGTTTGTTATGTGTCTGCCGTGATCCCTTATGGTGAGCAGTCGGTCTTAGCAGGTGTTGATGTTGTTGATAGCTGGAGTCCGGGCAGGGATGAGTCTTCACGAGATTTGATAGTTATAGTGAGTAGTCCTTGAGTTGTATCTTTCATATCATTTGTTGGTTTAAATCGCTTGTAATACAATATAATAGTTCTTTTATCGACATTTGATTATTATTATCCTCGGGCAACCGAGATGGCAACGCCCTTATATACTAAGGAAGGCCTAGTTAAGGCTTCTCTGAATATAGGGGTGTTACAAAGTGGTATCAGAGCGACGATTTTGGAACCTGAAACAAATGAACATAATGAACGTAGGGAGTCTAATAAAATGAACCTGGTGTATGTGTAATGGGAGCCCCAGCTGATGCTAGGTTTTGGGTGAGTAAGCGCCCTCATTTCAAAATCTTGGCCCCATGATACTTAAGCCAGTCACATGGTATGGGAATGTGGAGTCCGTGTGTTTATGTGTAATGTGTATGCTAATTGTGTCGGAACTACTTGTAGTTGAGCCTTGGTTATAGTTAATAAGGATGTGATAGCTGTATTTGGGCCGTGCTTAGTAATGTTTTGGCATGGTTAGTGATCCATTACGATGGTTATGAGATACGCGATAAAAGTTTACGTGGTTGAGATGCGTGAAAGGGTGGAAGAGTATGTCGGGACATGAAGAGTGAACATGTTGGTGTTTGCTATAAGATGATGATGACGGTAGTTATATACGAGTTTATAAATCCTACTGTAATTACTATGATGATAGTTATAGTATAGTTGAGTTATAATTCGAGACATAGCATATAGTGATGTGTTTATGCTTTATTTGTTGGTTGAAATTTTTCCGCTGCGTAAGATTTGATTCGTGCAAAATGATCTGCTTATGATAGAATGTAAAACATGATAGATTAATTTGCTTTGAAAAGTATGCATTTATATGATACGTGAAAGAAAGAATTGGTGTTAATTATACGCTTCAAATTGAAGTGAACACGAGTTTAATAGTAACATGTAAAGTAAGTTTAAGTGTATTATGATGGCGTGATTATGTTTATAAAAGATTCGGTAACAGGTAAACCGAGCCGGGTAATTTGTGCAACGTAAAGTGACGAACACTTTAGTGGTTGAGACGATACATTATGCGTAAGCAATGATGGTAATGCGCGAGCAAGTGCGATAATTGGTGCCGAATTCCGAACTTAGTTTGGAATCGACACACATGCTGTTTTGCAGGAATCTTCAAGTTACTTCGTATTTCTGACCGAGTACTTAACCATACCTGACCGAGTGCGAGTGCTTACTAGACCGAGTAGACCTCACTCGATCTAGTTAGGAAGCTATGACGTCGGGATTGGAAAGACTTCCTACAGATACTCGACGAATTAGCGTCTACTCGATCGAGTAGGGTGGTACTCGATCGAGTACCCTAGGCACTCGATCGAGTAGGTTACTGTACAGTGAATTCTACGGGTTTCTTAAAACCCCAATTCTTTCTACTTCTTCCCATTCATCTTCTATATTTCGAAACCTAAGGCTACAATCCTCTCAAAATCTCTCACACTCTTGGGTTAGTGGTGATTCTTGGGGTTGATTTCTTTGCTTAATTTCGTTTCTTTACTTTGCTACTCAATTAAGGTATGCCTTTCTTCCCAATCTACATGGTTTATTGATTTGAATGTGTTAGAGTAGTAAAACAATCTGAAATTTTCGATCCTTATGATCAATTTGTTGCTTTTAATTGAGGGAATATGATCCACATGCCCTCTTTCCATGTTTGTTGGTGATTAATTGCTGTAAATTAGATTGGAAATTGCAAAATTTGAAACCGAAATTTCTAGGGTTTCCAAAATTGAGATTGATTTTTGGTTGTTTTACAGTGGTTAGATGGTAGAATTGAGCCTTATGTATTGTTTATATCATGTTGAAGGATAGATTTTGATGATTTTACCTTAGAAAGTTGCCTTAAAACTCCGTCTTAAAAGTGCCTAAAATGGAAATTCGTGATATATATGTGGAATTTGGTGTTGTATATGAATGATTAAGTAAAGTTTGAACTTCAATATGATAATAGTAATGCTAAATGGTGAAGAACATGTCAAAATAATTACAGCTGTAGAGACCGTCTGACAAAGTTGAATTGAGTTATTTATTTCTAATAGTGAAGATGATGATAATATGTTCTAAATTACTTCTCCGTGGACTTGTACTAGTGCCTCACATGTTATTGGAGGTGTTGCGGTGTAGTGTTGGAATCGTACTAAGGGTTGGAAATTGCTGAGTGTGTGTGTTCACCATGCTAAATTTTCACAACTATGGCTCATGAGTAGTTATAAATTGAATTCATGGATCAAATTGAGGAAACTGTTGGTGAATGTGTGTACCTAGCTGAGCATTCAAGTTTAATGGCATGAATTATGTGCTTCACATGTCGAATTTGTTGGTGAAATTTGTGTACCTAGCTGAGCATGTAAAGACCAAATTACGTGAAGTATATGTTTACATGTTTATACAAGTTTGTCTGATCATATGCAAAAGCAGATGCCGAGATCGAACCTAGGGACCCGTCAGAGCAAACGGGGGAGGGTTACACAGCCTGAGACTGGGGAGGAGAGCGGACCCGTGGTACCCGCGGTTCCGGAGTACCCTTCTGTTGTTTTTGTCGATTTCAAGCAGAGAGAGCGTTTTGTAGCTTTACAAAAACGCAAAATGAGACCTACAAGGTGTATAGACACTACTTTGTTGGAGAAGTTGGAGATAGAGACGGATGTCCGTCACATTTTTGAGACCTTGGGCCTCATGGGTTTGTATAGGCTGAGGAAACACTCTTATCCTTTTCTTACCTTGGAGTTTATGAGCTCTTTTATCTATGACCCTGCTGGCCAGACCGTTGAATTTCGGTTGATGAACACTAGTTTCTTGCTTTCTATGGACCAATTTGCTTCTCACCTTGGGTTGGCCAAGCCTCCCAAGGACTCCATCACCGATATCCCAGCTGAGTGCGGTGTATGCCGCCTAATGCCTTGTCTGACCGGGAAACCAGCTCCTACCTCGAGTAACATGCTGATTAATGACGTTCAGCATGTCATATTGAGGATCTTTCTTCGTTCTCTTTCAAACCTACTTTATGATCGACCGGATATCAGTAAGCTGAACAACCATGAGGTGTTACTTCTGATGTCTTACTTGAACCCGAAGCGGACCAGGAAAGTGGTCTTTAATGCTCCTTCGATGGTTTGTGCTGCTCTTGCCTTGATGGCCACTGCCTCTTCCCGATACTTGAGTTGTGGCGCCATCGCCACTCCGTTAGCTGAAAAGCTAACCTCTTTCGAGGCTTCTTCAGAGTACGTGCCTCTAGTTACCCCGGTGCCCACCATGGACCGTGACTACTATCTTGACCTGAAATGGTTGAGGACTTTGGCTGACGGTAGCCTAGCTTGGAGGGTGTGGGGCATGAGTTGGATGAAGATTCCAGCTCCTGAGCACCTCCCACCCACGGAGCCCTTAGAGCCGGCGGTAGTGACGGTGGACTCCGATGATGAGGAGGAGGAGGAGGAGGAGGAGGAGGAGGATGATGATGATAGACCCCGCCATCTACAGACCTACCTCATCGACGACACGGTTCTCGAGGTGATGCCAGAGCCGAAGAAGGGCGAGAATGCGTCAGTTGTGGCAGTTGTGGCAGTGGAGAGACCTAGGTTGGGGAGAGGACCCCGTCGAGTGAGGGAGAGGACCTCGAAGACTAGGCCACGGCCGGTGGCACCACAGCAGCAGCATCCTTTTCCGTGCTACCCTTACCTCGACACCCCGGAGACGCGATCCAGCTACTTGGCGGAGAGAGTGTCATCTACCTTGACACTCCGGAACATGAACGAGATGGCGTACGCTCAGGGGATAGGGACCGAGGGACCGCATCCGGTGTGGTGGAGTGGAGTTGGGGACTACACAGGGGTTTTCCATTCCTACGGGGTGGATCAGTCGACGTGGAGGACACCTCAGTCCTTTGCCTACGGTGGCTTGACTCCGTGGTACGTGGGCCCGGGAGCAGGAGCAGGAGTGGATGCGGGGATTGGGTCATCAGGAGCGGGTACTTGTGGCAGTGGCGGTGATGATGAGGTGATGGTGGAGCAGCAGCAGCAGGAGGAGTGATACTCCTTGGTTTATCTTTGTGGATGGTAGTTGATGTTAGTGATTAGTAGTGTGGTTAGACCTTGGTAGTTGTTTCCGTTAAAACTTTGGTTATGGATATGTATTGTTACCCATAAGGCCGGATTTGTTAGTTAACTTTGTTGCAGGATTGATTTTGGGGTCGGGAAATCATCCCGACTCAATTTATGTGACGGCCATGTATACATATATTGGTTTATGACAGGCTTTATGAGGAATTTGGCCTGTAGGTACTCGACAGAGTACCCCGTACTCTATCGAATAGCTGCAGAAAGGAAAGAGAGAAAGTTTCTGATCTTTGGGCTACTCGATCGAGTAGCCAAGACACTCGATCGAGTAGCATGGCACTCGATCGAGTACCAGTATATACTCGATCGAGTAGCACTGTTACAGGAGATTTTCAAAAATTAAAAGTGTGTAATTGTTTGATAATTGCGAGCGTGGTGTTTAACATGGTTAGTAGTGCGTAGTAACACCTTTGAGCCGTTAATTTCATATGTTGGAAGTCGTGTTTGAAGCTTTATAAGCGTATTTGTCACAATTAGTGAAGCGGTAATAGTTTCTTGTTACTTTAATGTTGCATACGCCCTATTACGATCTATTTATAGGAGTTATAACTTCTTGTAAACTTGTGCATACCATATTAACATAGTTAGTAAGTAATGTCAACGGTGACTAGATATTCCGGAGGTTTGTGTATGATTTCTAATTTAACAAGTGTATAGTTAGTGAGTAATGTCCATAACAAATAATATGGTTTTATTTAATGTTATGATGCAAGTAATAGGTAATATGTGTTGTAAATTTGGTGGTGAACTTCGGGGAGGAAGTTCCTTTTTAGAGGGGAAGAGTAATGTCGCGAAATAAAAAGGCTGATTTTGAAATTATGTTTTGTTTACCTATAATGTTTTGTTGTTTAATTGCAAAATTTTCTAGTACCTTGGTCACTTTACTTGTATGAAGTGTAATTGGTTACCTTAGTTTGTTGAGTAATTCATACGTTGAAGTGAAAATGATAGTATGTTTTAAAGGACGGTCGTAAAAGGTTAGTCGTAAAACGTTAGTTGTGGTACAATGTGTTGTAATAGAATTGCGTTGTTGAGTAACATGGTGGTGTAGTTGTGCAACATGGAGTTGTTACGAGATATGTTTCGGGTTGATAGTTGTTACCATATGATGGGAGATCGTTGTCGTTGTTTGTGCTGGTTCGTACTGCGAGATTAATGTTTTGTAGACAATAGTTTATAAGAGTAGAGGTATGCATATAGAGTGACAATTGATGGTGAGCATGTTTATGTGATAGTTGCAAGAATTGATATATATGTATGAATAGAGCGTTAGACGGTGATGATGATGACATGGGGGATGGTACTTCCAGGGAGCAGTGGTTTGAGTGGGAAGTTTGGTGATGTCGTGTTTTTCCGTGTCTTATGCGCGAGATAGGTGAGTTTAACTTCGGGGACGAAGTTCTTTTAAGGGGGGAAGACTGTAATACCCGCCCTTTTTGAGACCCTTTGACCAGCGTCGACTGACCTTGGGAGCGGGAATAGCCTTAGAAGTGAGTGCCAAAATCATCTTAGGTTGCGTGTTAAGAGTGGTACTCGACAGAGTTGAGGCTACTCGATCGAGTAGCTAGGTTACTCGATCGAGTAGGGGGCCACTCGATCGAGTATGTTGGGTACTCGATCGAGTACCGAGTTTTCATCGAGGGTTTTATATCGCGTTTTGTTAAATCCGCATATCACTTCCGCCACTTTCCTCCTATCCTTCAGTCGCCTCTTTCCCTTCCCTTCACCTCAAAACCTCCATGGAAGCCTTTTTGAAGATCATTGTGCCTTAGGAAAGCGTCACTTGAGTCGGGTAGCAGTCTTTTGCTGAGTTTCTCCCTATAGGTATGTCATAATCATCATCGGTGTCCTTGTTCTTTACTGTTAGGGTTTGCTTGTTAGTAATAGATGATTGTATTGTGGTTATAGGATTTGCTTGATCGCTGGATGTGTTGTTTGTCGACATGGATTGGTTGCAGTTGCTTAAAGGTAGGTTCGCCTACTCAGTTTCTGTAGATGGTCTAGTATGTCAGTCGTTGTGGTTGTATTGTGATTGCTTAGTATCGTAGTTGTATTGTGACGGTTGTGATAGCGATTGTGGTTGGTTGTTTCTGGTTCTCGAGGTGTGTCCTCGGCTGAGTGAGGTCACTTGCGGGAGTGGCTTCACGTCCTAGTTTCTCCTTCTGTGGAACCCGCTACAGAAGGGATGTGCACATTAATGGACAGGGTTATCCCTCATTATGAGGAGCGGGGATTTGGTGGGAACGGCTGCGGTCCCCCACTGGCAGGATTGGTCCAGTGGACAGTCAGTGACAGAGTTGGTTGGGTTATCGTGTTTGTGTTGGAGACTGATAGCATTGTTTGTATTGGTAATTGTAGTTGCCGTTGTCGTATCTTATCTCAGTACTGACCTTGTGTGGTTGTTTGTTTGTTATGTGTCTGCCGTGATCCCTTATGGTGAGCAGTCGGTCTTAGCAGGTGTTGATGTTGTTGATAGCTGGAGTCCGGGCAGGGATGAGTCTTCACGAGATTCGATAGTTATAGCGAGTAGTCCTTGAGTTGTATCTTTCATATCATTTGTTGGTTTAAATCGCTTGTAATACAATATAATAGTTCTTTTATCAACATTTGATTATTACTATCCTCGGGCAACCGAGATGGTAACGCCCTTATATACTAAGGAAGGCCTAGTTAAGGCTCCTCTGAATATGGGGGTGTTACACAACAAATTAATCAACAAGTGCCTCAACAAGCAGCTGAACAAGCACCACCGAGTTCATCAATGTCCACGGAGGATATGATTCGGGCTCTTACTCTCAGTGTTACTCAAGATAGAGCAGATAATAAGCAAAATTTTAAGAATCTTAAATATTAGGTTAGTCAGCTGGCTACTGCAATTAATAGGTTGGAGGCTAGAGATTCTAATGCACTACCATCTCAAACAGTGGTGAATCCAAAGAATATGAGCGTAGTCTCTTTAAGAAATGGGAGACAATTAGTGGAGGCTGAGAAAGTGAAAAGAAAAGCCAAGGAACCGGTGATTCATGAAATAAAGGAAGAGATAGTGATCAAGGAAGGCGAAGAATCTTCCATTGTTAAGGAGAAGGAGCATATTCCCTCTTCTATACCGGTGGTGGAACCGGAGGTACCCTTTCCTGATGCACTTAAGAGGACTCACCACTTTGAGCACGACAAGGACATTTATGAGGTATTCCAAAAGTGTGAGGTAAACATTCCCCTTCTTAATCTTTTGAAAAGTATTCCTAAATATACAAAATTCTTAAAGGAATTGCGTACTATTAAAAGGAATAACAAGCTGAAAGGGGTGAAGAAAGTGAAGGTTAGTGAACATGTGTCCGCTATGTTTCAAAGAAAATTACCCACTAAGTGTAGTGATCCGGGCATGTTCACTATCCCTTGCACAATTGGAAACACCAAGATTCAAAAGGCCATGCTAGATTTAGGAGCTTCTATTAATGTTATGCCTTACTCCTTATATGAATCTATGAAACTTGGTCCTCTACATGCTACTAGTGTTGTTATCCAGTTAGCTAATAGATCGAATGTCTACCCAAAAGGGATTGTTGAGGATGTACTTGTTTTGGTTGATAATCTTATCTTTCCCGCTGATTTTTATGTGCTAGACATGGAACATGATAAACATGCGGCTCCTATTCTATTAGGTAAGACATTCTTGAAAACTTCTAGCACTAAGATTGATGTATCTAGTGGGTCTATGACTATGGAGTCTAGTGGTCAAGTGGTGTAGTTTAACATCTATGATGCTATGAAATATCCTGATGATTGCCACTCTTTGAATTTTATTGACATTATTGACCCTTTGGCCCAAGATTTCTTTGGTTTTAATGGTGATGATGAGTTGCAGGTAGCTTTGGAAAATAGTGTGGATGGTCAAGAGGTAGAATATTTTTTTTCTGCTAACTTAAAGGAGGTTGTGGCCGATTTACATAAGTTGGAGGAGCTTCCTTTGGATTTTAATAATAAGTTGCCATTAACTATTCCTTCGGAGAAATTGTTGCCATCTGTTTTGCAGGCACCTGTGGTAGAACTTAAGGCTCTACCTGAGCATTTGAAGTATATCTTCCTTGGTGAGGGAGAAACACTTCCTGTTATCATCTCTAGTAAGCTCACCGAGGAACAAGAAGCAAGGTTGAAAGATGAACTTGTGGAGAACAAATTAGCTATTTGTTGGATTATTGCCGACATCAAGGGCATTAGTCCAAGTACTTGTATGCACCGGATTTTGCTAGAGGATGACGCTAAACCGGTAAGGCAACCACAACGTCGATCGAACCCTCCTATGATGGAGGTAGTGAAGAAAGAAGTTCTCAAATTGCTTCAAGTAGGTATGATTTATCCTATTTCTGATAGTAAATGGGTGAGTCCTACCCAAGTAGTCCCTAAAAAGTCTGGGGTGACCGTAGTTGAGAACAAAGATGGTTAGCTTGTACCTACTAGGATCCAAAACAGGTGGAGGGTTTGTATAGATTATAGTAGGTTGAATGCGGTAACTAGAAAAGACCACTTTCCTCTTCCCTTTATTGACCAAATGCTTGAAAGACTAGCTGGTAAGGCGTATTATTGCTTTTTAGATGGGTATTCGGGGTATTTTCAAATAGCTATTGCCCCTGAGGATCAAGAGAAAACCACATTTACTTGTACTTTTGGTACCTTTGTGTATCGACGTATGCCTTTTGGACTTTGTAATGCACCTGCTACCTTTTAGCGATGTATGGTTAGCATATTTTCTGAGTATGTTGAACGCTTCATTGAGGTATTTATGGATGATTTTACGGTCCATGATGATTCTTTTGATACTTGTTTACATCATTTATCTCTTGTTCTTAAGCGTTGTATTGATACTAACCTTGTTTTGAATTCTGAGAAGTGTCACTTTATGGTGGAACAAGGTACAGTACCTGCACATGTTTGTCTTCGAGAGGTATTGAGGTAGATAAAGCAAAGATTGATACTATTTCGTCTCTACCTTACCCTACTAATGTTCGCGAAGTTCGATCTTTTCTTGGTCATGCAGGTTTTTACCGCAGGTTCATCAAGGATTTCTCTAAGATCGCTTCACCCTTATGCAAGCTGTTACAAAAGGAGACAGATTTTATCTTTGACAAGGCTTGTAAGGAGGCTTTTGATGAGTTGAAAGGTAGACTTACTTCCGCTCCAATTATTCAAGCACTGGATTGGCCTCTTCCCTTTGAGATCATGTGTGACGCGAGTGATTATGCTTTGGGAGCGGTGTTGGGTCAAAAGAATGGGAGGGCTTCCCATGTTATTCATTATGCATCCATGACCCTAAATGAAGCACAACGAAATTACACCACAAGTGAGAAGGAGCTTCTAGCAATTGTTTTTGCTTTGGAAAAATTCCGGTCCTATTTACTTGGTATAAAAGTGGTGGTATTTTCAGATCATGCAGCACTGCGCCACTTGATGGCGAAGAAAGAATCTAAGCCGAGATTGATAAGATGGATTCTATTGCTTAGTGAATTTGATTTGGAGGTGAAAGATAAGAAGGGAGCAGAAAATGTTGTAGCGGACCATTTGAGCAGGTTAGTGGATGTTGATGCAAATCCACATGAGAAAAATTCGGTGAAAGGATTATTTCCTGATGAGAGCTTGTTCGCTATTCGATCCGTAGAGCCATGGTATGCCAATCTTGTAAATTTTCTTTGCTCCTCTAAATTTCCACAAGGTTTTTCTAAATCTAAAAAAGACAAGCTTCGTAGTGATGCGAAGTATTATGTGTAGGATGAGCCTTATTTGTGGAAGCATTGTTCCGACCAAATCATAAGGAGGTGTATACCGGAGAATTAGATGGCCTATATCCTTACATTTTGCCACTCACATGCTTGTGGTGGCCACTTTGGTGCAAGAAGAACTGCGAAAAAAGTGCTAGATTGTGGGTTTTATTGGCCTTCTTTGTTTAGAGATGCTCATGGATTTTTTCAAACTTGTGACAATTGCCAAAGAGTAGGCAATATTTCCCGAAAGAATGAGATGCCGCAAAGTTACATGCTTAACTGTGAGATTTTTGATGTTTGGGTTATTAATTTCATGGGTCCTTTTCCAAGTTCATATGGAAATCTTTACATATTGTTCACGGTAGATTATGTGTCTAAGTGGGTGGAGGCTATTCCCAATAAGACCGATGACTCCAAGGTGGTGGCTGATTTTATCAAGGCTAACATATTTGCTCGATTTGGAATTCCAAAGGCCTTGATAAGTGACCGTGGAACTCATTTTGTCAACAAGACAATTAGTGCTTTGCTCAAAAAGTATTGTGTTACTCATAATGTTTCCACGGCATATCATCCGCAAACCAATGGACAAGCTGAAGTGTCCAATAGAGAAGTTAAATCTATCCTTAAGAAGACGATGAATCCTAACCGGAAGGATTGGAGCTTGAGATTAGATGATGCATTATGGGCATATCGAACGGCCTATAAAACCCCAATTGGTATGTCACCTTATCGACTTGTGTTTGGGAAAGCGCGTCATTTACCTGTAGAATTGGAGCATAAAGCATATTGGGCAATAAAAAGCTTTATTATGAGCTTGGATGACGCGGGGTTGCATCGAAAATTGCAATTACAAGAGTTGGAAGAGCTCCGACTTGAATCATATGAGAATGCAGCTACTTACAAAGAAAGAACGAAAGCTTGGCATGACAAGATGATATTGAGACGGGACTTTAAAGTTGGTCAAAAAGTCCTTTTATTCCAATCCCGCTTTCGTCTATTTCCAGGTAAGTTGAAATCTCGGTTGATCGGTCCACTTATAATTACTAATGTTTATCCTCATGGTGCAGTTGAGGTACGAGATCCGACGACGGATAAAGTGCTAAAAGTAAATGGGCAAAGACTGAAGCCCTATCATGATGGTGTCGAGATTGAGGTGGTAGAGTCACTAGATCTCTACGACCCCATTTATGAAGATTAATTTCACCACTAAGTCGAGCAAAAGACTATAAACATAAGCGCTAACGGGAGGCAATCCGGGGTTTTGTATCCTTTTTCTTTGTAATATTTCTTTAGCTTTTATAATTAGTTAATTTATTTCGTTTAATTAGTAATTAGAAATTTTATTATGTTTATTTTTGTTACTCGTTTTAATTAATTTTATTTTGACGGTATGTTATATGTACTAGGAGATATTTCAAGACGGAGGAAAACAGTCTCGATTTGCGCGTCATAGTGATACACATCTGTCGCACTAATTTGTCGCGCTTACGACAAAGCTATGAGGCAGCCTTCAGACTTGATTCATGCGTTCAACGTTCAACATAAGCGTGTTCGGGATTCGACACCCGTTCACTTAACACGCGCGTGGATCCTACCTGGAGGTATACAAGTTTTATCCTTAATTCTCCTCCTTTCCTCAGATTTTCTAAAATCAATTCATTCCAAATAAAAACTCTCTTGATTCCCGATTTCTTCCCTCAATTTGCTGCACAAATTCACGAAAACTTTCTCACAAATTGCGATTGCGTTAATTCCTCCATTGAGTTTTCGAAATACAATTCCTTATTGCTACAACTGGTTCAAAAATTTGGGGGTTTATAACCCTAATTTCTGCAATTTCGGAAATTCACGCAATTACTTCAATAAATCGTGTTCCTTCCTTGTTATATCGACGATTTCGTGCCAATACTGCTGAAATTGGTGCGGGAATATTGGGGTTTCGACGAACCCTAATTTCTGGAATTGAACCTACCACTTCGAGTGAGACGATTTTGGGCGCTGGGTTGGGGGTTTGCTGCGTCGGTTTTGAAGGGTTTTCTACTCCTTCATGACTACTGCGTTCTGCAGGTTTGTAAGTACTCCACTTCTCGGGTTAGCATATTTCTCCTTTGCTTCAACTCGAATTTTCATTGTTTAAGTAGAATATTTGTGAGTACTTCTACCCGATTGTGGTCGTCTTTTGCGTTTTGTTGCTGGATTGGGGACTGTAACTTGGTTTGTGTTGAGTTCTTTGAGGGATTGTGTCGGGTTATACGGCTTTGGGATTGTGTCGGGTTGTGAAGAGATTGTGAGGTTGTTTTTGTGACGTGTCGGGAGTGTTGCTTTTGAATTGATGTGTTGTTGCTAGGCTGTGAATTTCTGGAATTACAAGGGAGTTTTATCATGAGTGCTGTTAGATTGAGTTGTTGTGAATTTGTTACTGGAGTTGCTGTGAATTTGTTGCTAGAGTTGCTGTGACTAGGTGTTGGTGAAGTGAGGTTAGGTAGTGCTGGGCTGTTGATAGGTCCATTTTTTATACATTTTAACCCCCTATTTTACCTCTATTTTACATGTCATTTGCACTAATGTTAGTGTTTGTGAGCTAATTCCGTGTTCTAGTTGTGCTTGCTTGTTTTCCATTGTGTTTTGTAGGAAATTAAGCTTTTAGTAGCTTTTTCCCATCAAAGTAGAAAGTACAAGAGTTCACGAGGCTAATGAGAGCAAGTCTTGATCATGCAAAGGAGTTTCGGGAAGCATAGGGGCATTTTGGGAAGAAATTGGAAAACCCGAGCAAGAGGAAACCAATCTTAGTTGGTGGATATGTAAAGAAATGAAATCCAAATGAAAGCCCATGATAAGAGTTTGCATTGGATGCCAAAGGGCGCTTAAGATACCTTAGACGGACGCATTAAGACATAAGCATAGGATTCCGCATCAACATTAAGTGCAAAGTTAAGACGGAATTAAGAGAAATTTGAGAAATACCACGACCCCGATCGGGGTTAGCCCCTTGTAGCTTATTTCCGTTACTCCCTTCACTCCTATAAATAGAAGCTTTGGTCGACACTTCTTGGACAACTCTTACACATATTTTTCCATCTAAATTCTCTCTAAATTTTAGTAGTTAGTTTTGGTTAGCTTAGTTTAGTTTAGTTTGTTTACATTTCCTTTTAGCAATTACATTACAATTCCATTTCAAGTTTAATTCCAAGTTATATTTCAAGTTCGTTCTAGTTTCATTGTTCTTCTATTTCTATTTCCATTTCCATTCAAGGTAATTCTTATTCTATTTTCATTATGTTATTTATCATTTCATTTAGCATTAGTTTAGTTTACATTTCCATCATGTTAGAGTAGTTGCATTTGTCTAAGGAGTAAGGGAAACCATGCGTGACTAAGTAAATTGTAAATGTTAAAATGAGGCTAAGTTAAATTGATAAATTGTTTCTATCACATGTTTGCATCGTCACGTTTAATCTATGTTTAAAGGCCTTATTCAAATGATTAAGTTTGTTCATTCATTCTATAAGTCGAGAGGCACGGAATTGAATTAGACTAAGTATGTGTAGTAGGACGACCTAGTCATGGACGAGAGTTTCTCTAGGACCCGGTCTATGGTTGACACTAATATCGTAAGGTGGGTGTCTTTAAGCCTAAACATTTATCGTAAAATTAACTTCCTAACTTGACATGAGCATTTACATAATTAGCATGTGTGACCCGACCTCCCTAGACATTTTCTTTATTATTGTTTTATCATCACATCAAACCAAACCAATCAATCAACCGTTAACCTACTAGGATAAAACTCATTCCATAACAACTAAATAATAACCACCGAGCTCTCTGTGGAATTCGACCCCTTAAATACTACATTCATTTGTTGTACCAAAGGGTATTTTTGCATAGGCGTGCGATAGCCTATCAAATTTTGGCGCCGTTGCCGGGGAGCACGGTTTTGTTTGTTATTTAGTTGTTGAGTTTTATCTTATCTTGTCCTAGGGAACACGGTTTTGTCCTAGACAAATACTACACTTGTTCCTTAGGATTTATCTCACCGTTTTCTTGTAGTTTTAGTACTTATTTTGTAGGTATTAAAGCTTGGCCTATTTCATAATGATGGATCAATGTATGATGGATCGATTTGTCCCGCAACAAGCGAATGAGCTCTTCCATGACTATCTTGATCGATTTTATGCCTACGTTCGTGTTCTCTATTCTCTTGGATACACTTATGACAATCTCTACATGGGTGTTGTTGTACTTCAAGGCATGAACTTCGAGACACGTCACAAGGCTCTTCGTTTGAATAATGGGAACTACTACAACTTGCTTGGGAAGGAGGATCTATGAAATTTCTTGAATTATATGGCCTCCGAATGTCGAGAAAGAGAGAGAATCAAAGAGAAGATTGAAGTGCTTCAAGCTCAAATAGAACAACTTTCTCAAAAGGAAGTAAGTCCATGTGAGCCTATTCAAGTAAGTGAGTCTATTATCTCTCCTCTTGTCTCTCCGTCTCCCCAATTTGGGTCTTCCGTTACTAATGATTTTGAACTTTTGGGTGATGACAATGATGATGGTCCAATTTTATCTTTAAAAGTCCCATCTAGTGTCATTCCAAAAGAAGATACAGAGACTCATATTAATGACATTGAACCCCTTGTTGTAGATGAGTTATCTCCCACAAATGAATTTGTCGAGCTTCATTGTGATTCTCACGAGGTTTCTCCCAAGTCTTTTGACTCCCTTGACGATTCATTTGTAGAAGATAATGTTGATCCAACCGAGGTAGATAAAGGACTTAACGATATTAGTTTAGAAAATGAATGGGATACGCCTCTCATTATTGATGAGTCCTACCTCCTAGATTCTTCTTATCACCCATTTGAGACCATTAAGAATGATATTTTGTACACTAACGATTTATTTTATGGTCTTAAACATGATGCTTCATCTCTTGTTGATGAGAGGAGTGATTGGGTGGTATTGTTTGAAGTCTTACATATGAGCATTGATGAAATTTACAAATCTCTAACTTTGATCTATTATGCATATATATTGTCAATTGCTTACATATGTTTTCATATAGCTCATGCGCAGATATATGATAGACTTCTAAGGGCTTTGACGAGCTTTTTAAGAAACAAAAGTCCTTTCTTCCCAAGCCCCTTCTCAAGTTAGCTTGGGGGAGGCTTCTAAAATTTAGTATGCATTTATTTTCTTTATTTTCCGCATGTGTCATTTCCATCTCCCCTTGTTGGCTTTACTTGTCTTTCTTTTGTGGTCAACCCCGTTTTATACATTGAGGACAATGTGATGTTCTAGCTTGGGGGAGGGATTTAGTGTGTCTAGTTATTTTATTGCTTTCTGTTGGGTTCCTTATGGTTGATGATGACATGCCCATTTGATTTGTGTTATCTTAGTTTACCTTTTCAGGATTATTGATGTAATCAAGCATGGATTAAGAAGTGTTGAATTTGTTAATCATCTCATTGTATTGAGTCTTAGTGTCATCTAATGTACAAGCAAGAAAGTAGAGTATCATAGAGTAATAGAAACAGTCAAGTCGACTGTTGCTTTTATTAGTAAACAGCTGCTTGGATTGCTGCCACAATTCGTAAAACTTGAAGTCCCTTTTTATCTTTCAAAAAACCTTTCACGTGACTCTTTTTTTTTCAAAGATAAAACTTCAGATTTTATTAGGAGATGGTCTTCAATAAAGAGTGGTTTGAATTATTATTATTTTTAAAATGTTTCCTCTTTATGCAAATTCAACCCTTTGGTTCTTTAAGAAAACAAGAAATGCTTTTTGCCATTTTAGTGTTAACTTGTCATCATGTGACTTGTCTTTTCTCTCTTTATTTTCTGAATTTGCATGAGCTTTTAAGGATATCTTTCAAACACTCTTTCTCTATTCTTGCCTTTGCAAAAGAGCCCTCTTTGGTGCAAGTTTTGGGTGGTTGCAAATGTCCTTCACATGTGTGGTCTTTGACCCTTCGAAACCCTAGCAACCTCCTCACCCATTTCCTCTATAAAAGGCGTGCCTCTCCTTCATAAAATCCCAAGACTTCTTTCTGAAATTAATTTCAAGTTTGCAAAATTGTTTTCAAAGCTTTAAACCGTGTCACATTTGCAAAACTTTAAAGAGTCTTCAAGTTGTTACAGTCGTGGCTACTGTTACTTTATAATACTAAACTCTCTTGCTTAAGAATTGTTGATCTTGTAAAAGTTGTCCATCTCTATTCTTTGCTAAGAATATGTTAGTGGAAACTTGATCCTATAACATTCTAAGTGTGTTAGTAGAGTTTAGGACGGAGTAGTCCTTAACTCTTGGCAACCGGAGTAGGTTGTGAGTTAGCTTGTCATAAGAACGGAGTAGTTCTTGTACTAGCTTTACAACCGGAGTAGGTTGGTGTCTTTTATTGTAAGGGTCTTTTAGTTGTCGGAGTAGATCACTAAAAGAAAGCAATAAAAAGGTAGATTGGACGTAGGCACTTGAGTATTTATCGAACCAATTCAAAAATCTTGTGTTCAATTGTTTTACTTTATTTCCGCTGCAATTTACTTTGTTTGTTTGTTTTGCTTTGCTTAACCTTAGAAGTAACAGTTCATCATACTGTCACATTTGGTCTGCAGTCGTATTCCACAAACTGAGACAAATAGCTACAGTCAGAACGATTGTTACTTTCATACTTCAGCAAACATTCATCGTGATACTTGTTTAATCTTTCAATATTATTCAAAGTATCTTCTCATCTCTTTTGTCCTCGTAACTCACTTTAATTCAATAAAGTTGAAGTTATAAATTTTTAAATAGTACCTAATTCACCCCCTCTCCCTCTTAGGTACTTGAATCCATAAACTCAACACTTTCAAATAAATTGAAAAATTGTTTTGGTTTTCATCTAGTTAGTGTAGATTTAGTGAGAATTTTTGAAAAATTTGTGTTGTTTTTGCTCTAATTCCTCTTGTTTGTCCCATTTTTGGCTTGATAGCTCTTGATTCACTACATTTGACGGGATATAGCATGCATGGGGATGTCTTGACATAGTAGGTGGGAGATGGAGAATGAACCGAATAGGCTTGATCTTGACTTGTGGTAAGCTAAAAAATGGTAAGGTAGAGCCTCCTTTTGACCGATGCATCCATATCCGGTCTCTCTTAGGTGAGTGTAGGTGTCTCCTTATATGGTGTGTTTTATCAAAACGCACAAGCATGGTTCTCATTTCATCTCTTGGTAAGCATTCATTCATTTGTTATAGCATTTTGGAGCCATTCACATGATTATATTTGCCTTTTTGACCCCTTCACAAACATTTATCTTTAGCTACATTATAATTTGCCTACCTTGTTGAGCTAGTAGCTTTGTTTGGTTTTGTTTGGGTGCTCAATTGGGATTTGGTTCAAAGTTTGGAATATCATGTGAGCTTGGTCTTAATGCTCAAGAAAGGAAAGAAAAAGAGAAAAAGAAAAAAAAAAGTGATGATGAATTGAAATGAAAAATCAAGAAAGAAAAAAAAGTTGAGAAAAAAAAATGAAAAAAAAAGCATGAAAGAAAATGGAAAAAAGAAGTATGCATTGAAAAGGAAAAAGGAGAAGAAGAAAAGATGTGAGAAACTCTCATGCATTATTCATATATTTTGGAGAGTTTACTTATGATTAAAATTGCAAAATTGGGTTAGAATTGGGATTGAGCATCCTTACATTTGGTTGTTGCTAGCTTGACATTAACTCCACAATCCATAATTCATTTGTTTCCCCTTCTTACCCATTACATATTGCCTTCTTCCTACCCATTTGGCTTCTTTATCATGCTTACATTTGACTGTTTTGGCTTACTAGTTTTGATTGATTACCATATTAGATTGCGGGCACATTGTTATAAGTCGAGGATAGTTGAGTGTTTATTCACAAAATTGTCCTTTCACATATAAAAGAGTTTGAGTGCCCCGTGAGAGTCCATAAGTCGAAAGATCATGCAAGAGCTTAAAGGTTCATTTCAAGTTTTTCGTGCTACGCCGTCGTGTAAATCTCATCCGTGTTTTGCTTTATCCTTATGCCCATGTTGTTTCGGGATTTGAATCAATTGCTTGTTAGCTACTTGGGATTTGCAATGTTGGGATGATCTTGCTTGAGGACAAGCAAGGGTTTAGCTTGGGGGAGTTTGATAGGTCCATTTTTTATACATTTTAACCCCCTATTTTACCTCTATTTTACATGTCATTTGCCCTAATGTTAGTGTTTGTGAGCTAATTCCGTGTTCTAGTTGTGCTTGCTTGTTTTCCATTGTGTTTTGTAGGAAATTAAGCTTTTAGTAGCTTTTTCCCATCAAAGTAGCAAGTACAAGAGTTCACGAGGCTAATGAGAGCAAGTCTTGATCATGCAAAGGAGTTTCGGGAAGCATAGGGGCATTTTGGGAAGAAATTGGAAAACCCGAGCAAGAGGAAACCAATCTTAGTTGGTGGATATGTAAAGAAATGAAATCCAAATAAAAGCCCATGATAAGAGTTTGCATTGGATTCCAAAGGGTGCTTAAGATACCTTAGACGGACGCATTAAGACATAAGCATCGGATTCCGCATCAACATTAAGTGCAAAGTTAAGACGAAATTAAGAGAAATTTGAGAAATACCACGACCCCAATCGGGGTTGGGTGGCCCCGATCGGGGTTAGCCCCCTGTAGCTTATTTCCGTTACTCCCTTCACTCCTATAAATAGAAGCTTTGGTCGACACTTCTTGGACAACTCTTACACATATTTTTCCATCTAAATTCTCTCTAAATTTTAGTAGTTAGTTTAGGTTAGCTTAGTTTAGTTTAGTTTGTTTACATTTCCTTTTAGCAATTACATTACAATTCCATTTCAAGTTTAATTCCAAGTTATATTTCAAGTTTGTTCTAGTTTCATTGTTCTTCTATTTCTATTTCCATTTCCATTCAAGGTAATTCTTATTCTATTTTCATTATGTTATTTATCATTTCATTTAGCATTAGTTTAGTTTACATTTCCATCATGTTAGAGTAGTTGCATTTGTCTAAGGAGTAAGGGAAACCATGCGTGACTAAGTAAATTGTAAATGTTAAAATGAGGCTAAGTTAAATTGATAAATTGTTTCTATCACATGTTTGCATCGTCACGTTTAATCTATGTTTAAAGGCCTTATTCAAATGATTAAGTTTGTTCATTCATTCTATAAGTCGAGAGGCACAGAATTGAATTAGACTAGGCATGTGTAGTAGGACGACCTAGTCATAGACGAGAGTTTCTCTAGGACCTGGTCTATGGTTGACACTAATATCGTAAGGTGGGTGTCTTTAAGCCTAAACATTTATCATAAAATCAACTTCCTAACTTGACATGAGCATTTACATAATTAGCATGTGTGACCCGACCTCCCTAGACATTTTCTTTATTATTGTTTTATCATCACATCAAACCAAACCAATCAATCAACCGTTAACCTACTAGGATAAAACTCATTCCATAACAACTAAATAATAACCACTGAACTCTCTGTGGAATTCGACCCCTTAAATACTACATTCATTTGTTGTACCAAAGGGTATTTTTGCATAGGCGTGCGATAGCCTATCAGCTGTGTTGTGGGAGTGCTGAGTTGTTGAAGTTTTTGTGTGGCGCAGAGGAGTACTGTGTAGTTATTGCTGGATAAAGGGAGTGTTGGAGTTGCTGCTGTTTTGTTGTTGTTGTTATTGGTTATTGTTGTGTTGTTGGTAGATGGCCCCAAAACGAAAAAAATACACCCCAAAAAGATGCAGAAACTACCTCAAAAGTTGTTGTAAATTGTTGGAGTTGCTGTGTTGGGATGTAGCTTGAATGAGAGGCTGGCGGGTTGGGCGAACCTGAGAGTAGTGAGGAAGAGGAGGGGGCTGATGATGGTGAGGGTACTAGTGGTGGAGAAGCTATTGATGATGCCTCTTAGAGAGGCCTTGTGGAATTTGAGCTAGAGGAATTGCGGGATGAGATTGAATAATCTTGACCCCATTAATCCAATTTAAAGTAAAATTTTAATTCTAACAACATTGTCGAGAGCAAGGGTTAGTTTCCATTGGATTGTGGATTTTTCTAGAAGCAGGGGTTTAGTTTTTCACGTGGTTGGATAAATTTGAAAGAAGAAAGTTTCGAAGACAAGGATCAATCTTTCAAGGGATGAGACTGTTTTAGATCATGTGTGTGAATAGAAAAGAAAAATAGGGGTCTGCGTGAAGGATTTTCTTTCAAATGAGAAGATAGGGGGCAAGACTATTGTTATAGGGGGTGTCATGAGCCATGTAGTATTGCGTTGTAATTTGGTTCACATTCAAAGGTACGTCTATAGTT